>NC_068979.1:14275000-14360000 GCF_016808095.1 Vigna angularis
AGTCAAGTTTGGTAATGAAAGTTGGCTAAGTTGGTGCTTTGTGCCAAGTTTTCGGAAATTTTCAAAGTCTTGGTTTTAAGGGTTTGATGGTTGGAATGCACTCTTTATTCACCAAAAGGCTATTGTAAAAATCTTGGTGCATGAAATTATTCATTTTGGTTGGTTTTTCACCTAGCCAAGTTTGGTGCTGAAACTTGGCTAAGTTTGTGGTGCATGGTGGCAAATTTTGGCAAATTTTCAAAGTTTTGGTTTTTGGGGTTTGATGGTTGGAAAGAAATCTTTATGTAATCAAAATGCTACTGTAAAAATCTTGGTGCATGGAATTTTTCATTTTGGTGGGTATTGAAGCTAGCCAAGATTGGTGGTGAAAGGTTGCTAAGTTGGTGCTTGGTGGAGAGTTTTGGGAAATTTTAAATGTCTTGGTTTTTGGGGTTTGATGTTTGGAATGCCTTCTTTATATCTCCAAAATGCTACAGTAAAAATATTGGTGCAAGAAATTTTTCATTTTGGTTTGTTTTGAAGCTAGCCAAGTTTGGTGGTGAAACTTGTCTAACTTTGTGGTACATGGTGGCAAGTTTTTGCAAATTTTCAAAGTACTGGTTTTTGGGGTTTGATTGTTCGAATGCATTCTTTATATCACCAAAAGGCTACGGTTAAAATCTTGGTGCAAGAAAATTTTCATTTTTGCGGGTTTTGAAGCTAGCCTAGTTTGGTGGTGAAAGGTTCCTAAGTTGGTGCTTCGCGCCAAGTCTTGGAAATTTTCAAAGTCTTGGTTTTTGGGGTTTCATGGTTGGAATGCATTCTTTATATCACCAAAAGGCTACTGTAAAAATCTTGGTGCAAGAAATTTTTAATTTGGGTGGGTTTCGAAGCTAGCCAAGTTTGGTGGTGAAACTCGGCTAAGATTGTGGTGCATGGTGGCAAGTTTTGGCAAATTTTCAAAGTGTTGGTTTTTAGGGTTTGACGGTTGGAATGCACTCTTTTTATCACCAAAAGGCTACTGTAAAAATCTTGGTGCAAGAAATTTTTCATTTTGGTGGGTTTTGAAGATAGCCAAGTTTGGTGTTGAAAGTTGGCTAAGTTGGTGCTTGGTGCCATGTTTTGGGAAATTTTTAAAGTTTTGGTTTTCGGGGTTTGATGGTTGGAATACACTCTTTATATCACCAAAATGATACTATAAAAATCTTGTTGCAAGAAATTTTCAATTTTTGTGAGTTATGAAGCTAGCCAAGTTTGGTGTTGAAAGTTGGCTAAATTGGTGTTTGGTGCCAAGTTTTGGGAAATTTTCAAAGTCTTGGTTTTTGGGGTTAGATGGTTGGAATTCCCTTTTTATATCACCAAAAGGATACTGTAAAAATCTTGGTGCAAGAAATTTTACATTTTTTTGGGCTTTGAAGCTAGCCAAGTTTGGTGGTGAAAGTGGGCTAAGTTGGTGCTTGGTGCCATGTTTTGGTAAATTTTCAAAGTCTTGGTTTTTGGGGTTTGATTGTTGGAATGCACTCTTTATAACACCAAAAGGCTACTGTAAAAATCTTGGTGAAAGAAATTTTTCATTTTGGTTGGTTTTGAAGCTAGCCAAGTTTGGTAGTTATACTTGGCTAAGATTGTGGTGCATGGTGGCAAGTTTTGGCAAATTTTCAAGGTGTTGGTTTTTAGGGTTTGATTGTTGGAATGCACTCTTTTTATCACCAAAAGGCTACTGTAAAAATCTTGGAGCAAGAAATTTTCATTTTGGTGGGTTTTTAAGCTAGCCAAGTTTGGTGTTGAAAGTTGCCTAAGTTGGTGCTTGGTGCCAAGTTTTGGGAAATTTTCAAAGTTTTGGTTTATGGGGTTAAATGGTTGGAATACACTCTTTATATAACCAAAATGCTATTGTAAATATCTTGGTGCAAGAAATTTTCAATTTTTGTGAGTGTTGAAGCTAGCCAAGTTTGGTGGTGAAAGTTGGCTAAGTTGGTGCTTGGTGCCAAGTTTTGGGAAATTTTAAAACTCTTGGTTTTTGGGGTTTAATGTTTGGAATGCCCTCTTTATATCACAAAAATGCTACAGTAAAAATCTTGGTTCAAGAAATTTTTCATTTTGGTTGGTTTTGAAGCTAGCCAAATTTGGTGGTGAAACTTGGCTAACTTTGTCATTAGTGGAAAAATGACATTTTATAATGTACAAAAATGATCTTTTATAACGTAGTTACTAGGGACATAGTTCTGGGCGATATAGTAAGTCTACGCATTTTATAACGTAGCAGAAATTTACGTTATAATATGTTCAACATATTATAACGTAGTTTCTAAAGTACGTTATAATATGCACAGTTTATTATGACAAATTTTCATTTGTCTGTTATAATAGGATGGAAGGTTTTGTGACGTAGAAGTTTTTGTATGTTATAATATGTGATATATTATTACGTATATATTGTTGTACGTTATAATATGTGATCAACTATCATAACGTACATTGCTTAGTACGTTATAATATATGTTTTTTATTCTAAAAAAAATTGATTATTACATTTGACATCCAATAAAATTATAATAATATTCCTGTATTATGATTTCATTCAATCAATTTATAATCAATATAACTTCAAATAAACAAATTTAATGAAATTAACAAAATAGAATTCATTTCAAATATTAAATAGTCTAATATTTAATACATCATTTATACATCAAACTATACATTAAATCCAAATATTACATTAGTATACATAAACTATTGAATTGTAGCCAAGTTTCTACTAACACTTAAAATAAAAGAAGCTCAGTTTCTTCTAATGTCTTCAATGTCTGCAACTTTCATGGGAGATGAATCATTAAAGATCTACAAATAAAATAATATAATTAAAAAAATATTCTAATGAATAGTTCAAGTTACAGTAGAGATGTTAAACTAAAACCATTTGATACATCTGAATTTGATTATTAAATCTGAATGTAACAAAAATTTTACTATATCACAAAATTATGTAAGTTTGCATGTGAATAAATTTAGACAAAAATATAAGTTAAAATAGATTGACAAAAGGTAAAATAAAAAAAATAAGTACAATTAGATATAAAAACAGTTTTAAAAGTTTATACTACCATTATGCCTTCTAAAGCGGCCCATGCTTTCAAGACATCATGATCCACTGAGACAACAGCTACCAAAGAAGCATTTAGGCTATCACCTAAAAATGAAAAAAGAAGCATCAATAAACTAGCAAGGAGTAAACTAAGAGAGAGGATACAAAGGTCACACACCAAATTTGTGTGTTGATTTATTTCCTTACCGTATACAAAGTATTGCGCCACAAACTTGCATTTGGCATATACATTTTCAATCTTCTCAGGAGCAATATACTCGCCTTGAGCCAACTTAAATATATTTTTCTTCCTGTAACAAAATTTAAGCTTTCATTCATATGCTTGACAATTTCAATCAATGTTGTAAAAACTGGGTCGGGTAAGTAGACAGGAATCTAGGGGTGTCAAGACTCAAAGCCCATCCAACACAAGTTAAATATATAAATTATAAAAGTTAAATAGAGGCAGTATGCAATTATAAGTCTCATAGCAACAGAACTCACTGACAAAATACAATGGCACATAGCAAGTTCACTCTGTAAAGTGCCATTCAAGTCTACTCATTGAACAGAGCATACTTGCAGCGTAAGGTTAAACAAAGATTCAATCTAATGCCAGGTGATATGTTAAGAAGCCGCGTGTATCATATTAATTATGGATTATAACTAGTAATTAGAATGATGCTATCTCACCTGTCAATAATTTTTAGTCTACCACCAGGTAACCACGTTCCAATATCTCCGGTATGAAGCCATCCATCTTCATCAATGACTTCTCTCCTGCACAATTGGATTGAAAATCAAGTAGTTTCAAATATGACAAGGTAAATTTCATTCAGAAGCACATAGCGTGAAAGGTAGTTACGTCTGAGTTTCATATTTGTGATAACCTCGAAAAACAATGGGACCCCTGACACAAATTTCACCATGGGGATTGGGTTGATCATCAGATGTATAGTTCATTTCTGGAACTTCCACAAGTTTTATCTCTGAAACAAAGAACAAAACTCTTGGCACTAGGCATAACAAAGCTTCAGCTGACATAAATTAAATATAATTTCATCTTTTAAGTTCTTCCATATAAGGAAAGGTAAGTAGAATACGTTTTTAGGATTATTAGACACAATGTCACTGCAAGAGAAAAATAAAATAATTAAAACAGTAAACCCCATTGCAACTAAATTTAAAAAAGAAAAAGAAGAAGAAGAAGCAGAGAATCATTATTTGTGGGAGAGAATTGGCTCAAAACTCAAGACGTGTAATCTTTCTGGGCAGATTTGATATATACTGAGGTTATTAACTTCCACACTGAGATTGAATTTCACTGAGAGTCCAAGTGAAATCCTATAAAAAGAACACCCTTCATCCCCAATAACACACTGATAAACCTAATCATTCATCAGGTGAATCAAAATCAATCAAGAATTTAACTTTGATGTTTACAAAACTACACACCATATAAAGAAAACAACCCATCCCTAAAATTCAGTACCAAGGAAAATAACATTTTGAATAACTACAAATGATGAGATGTTGCAACTACTTAATTTTTTAAATAGAAAAAAAATTAACTAGTTCATGAACAAGTTGATTGGTACGTCACATACTACCTAAAATATAATACCAAACAGGTTTTGAATCACGAATGTACTGCAAGCTATTAGCTATATGATGCAGAATTCATACTTAGTACTCACCACAGGCGGGATTAGTGAAATTAATAGAAGAAAAACATAACAAATTAGGGAAAAATAAATAGTAGAAGAAATTTCGGCAATTTCGAAGTATGAATCATAAAACCTACTTGTCAGACTTCGGAGATTTCGACGAAGAGGCAGCGGAGGCAGAAGCAGTCTCCGAAGGTTCTATAACTACTTGGTCAGTCGTAGGAACAGTGCTTTCAGTTCGCTGGCCTTCGCCTTCCCCTAACCGCCTGCCTATAGGACTAATCCCCAAGAAACCAAAGAGTTTGAGTCATAAGTCCAAGAGTTACTAGATAAGGGTTTGGTTCAAAAGAGCCTAAGCCCCTGTGTTGTTGGTGCCCAAAAAGGATAGGAAGTGGTGCATGTGTTGTGATTGTAGGGCTATCAACAACATCACAATAAAGTATAGACAGCCCATCCCTAGACTTGATGATATGTTGGATGAATTACATGGGGCTCAAATTTTCTCAAAAATAGATCTTAAGAGCGGATATCACAAAATTCGAATCAAAGAAGGTGATGAGTGGAAAACTGCTTTTAAGACTAAGTTTGGGTTATATGAGTGGCTGGTAATGCCTTTTGGTCTTACAAATGCCCCAGGTACATTCATGAGACTTATGAATCATGTTTTAAGAGATTGCATTGGGAAGTTTGTAGTTGTTTATTTTGATGACATATTGGTATATAGTCTAGATTTGCAAAATCATGAAAAACATTTGAGAGTTGTTCTAATAATTCTTAGAACCAATAAATTGTTTGCAAATCTTGACAAATGCACCTTTTGTGTTGATAGTGTCATCTTTCTAGGTTTTGTAGTCACTAAAAGAGGGGTCCATGTTGATCCTGAAAAAATAAAGGCCATCCAAGAGTGGCCAATTCCAAAGAATGTAGGAGAAGTTAGGAGTTTTCATGGATTAGCAAGCTTTTATAGAAGATTTGTGCCTAACTTCTCTAGTCTAGCTTCACCTCTCAATGAGTTGGTGAAAAAGAATGTTACATTCACTTGGGGAGAAAAACAACAAAAGGCTTTTGAGTTACTTAAAGAGAAGCTCTCTCAATCTCCCATTCTAGCTCGTCCAAATTTTGCCAAAACTTTTGAGTTAGAATGTGATGCTTCTGGACATGGAATAGGTGCTGTGTTATTACAAGAAGGCCACCCAATTGCTTATTTTAGTGAAAAACTTCATGGTGCTTCTTGTAATTACCCTACCTATGACAAAGATCTCTATGCTCTTGTGAGGGCTCTTCAAACTTGGGAACATTATCTTGTTTCCAAGGAGTTTATTATTCATACTGATCATGAATCACTAAAATATTTGAAGAGCCAACACAAGTTGCAAAAGAGACATGCTAAGTGGCTTGAATTCATTGAACAATTCACTTATGTTATCAAATACAAGAAAGGGAAGTCTAATATAGTTGTGGATGCTTTGTCAAGGAGAAATATTTTACTAGCCACTTTAGGAGCTCAAATTCTAGGGTTTGATAACATAAAAGAATTATATACTCAAGATAGTGAGTTTGCTACTTTATATGAGGAATGTTTGCAAAAACCACAAGGAGGATTCTATGTGAGAGATGGGTATCTTTTTAAAGAGGGCAAAATTTGTATACCCCAAGGTTCACAAAGAAAACTCCTTGTCAAAGAGATGCATGAGGGAGGGTTGATGGGGCATTTTGGGGTTGATAAAACCTTAAGCATGCTAAAAGAAAAATTCTTTTGGCCCCACATGAGGGGAGAAGTCCAAAGGTATTGTTTTAAGTGCATTACTTGTTTAGAATCCAAATCTAGAGCAATGCCTCATGGTTTTTATACTCCCTTACCCATTGCTTCAACTCCTTGGGAAGAACCTTATGGTCTCGATTAGGGACTAAGCTTTCTTTTTCTACTACTTGCCATCCTCAAACGGATGGTCAAACTGAAGTAGTAAATAGATCTCTATCCACTCTATTGAGAGTAGTCCTCAAGGGTAACCACAAATCTTGGGATGAGTATCTCCCACATGTGGAGTTTGCTTATAATAGGGTAGTTCATCGAACTACTAAAATCTCTCCTTTTGAAGCTGTATATGGTTTTAATTCCCTTACCTTCTTCACATGAGTTTGTTCATCAAGAGGGAATATCTAAATCCAAATTTATTAAAACTATTCAAGAGAGGATTAGTAATCAAATACAACAACAAAGTGAGAGATATGCTAAGTATCATAATAAGGGTAAAAAGGAAGTCATTTTCAATGAAGGTGACTTAGTTTGGCTTCACCTTCGAAAGGAAAGATTTCCTATTAAAAGGAAGTCCAAATTAAGTTGTAGAGGAGATGGTCCTTTTAAGATCCTTAAGAAGGTCAACAATAATACTTATCAATTAGACCTTCCATCAGAGTATGGTGTCTATTCTACTTTTAATGTTACTGATCTTCGTCCTTTTGCAGGATTTGATACAGATGATGATTTGGATTTGAGGACAAATCCTCTTCAAGGGGGAGGAGATGATGACTTAGGGCATGGACCCATTACTAGAAGTATGGCTAGAAGAATCCAAGAAGAGCTTAAAGATATGGACACAACAGGGCAAGTTCTTTTCCTTCATTTTAAGTGGAATTTGGAGACACCGAGAGAAGGGGCAAATCTGTCCATATGACTATCAAAGTTGCTAGCTACACCACCACTCTTTGCTAAGCACACCATGGCAAGATCTTTCGTCCATCAACACCACCAGATCACGTGCTGATTTGTTTTTAGCAAATTTTGAATTAGCCTTTCTAGAAGGCCTTCATATTTTACACATGGGTTACCACATGGCAACTGATCCACAATTCTCAGTCCATCACTTCCACGCTGTAGCTCCATGGATAGTCTATAAATTCATGGCAGCTATCTTTGTAAAAAACACTTTTGGATGAATGAAATTTCTGCTGAGAATTGCCTTTGCCAACTCTCCCTCCGAAAGTCTTTACTAGCTTAAATCTTTCCCTATAACTTCCTTCCTTGTATGGAAGGCTGCTTGAGTTGTAGTCATTCCCTAAGTACAGCCTCCATCTTCATCTATATCTAAACTACACTTCTTCCGCTGCCATGTCCATATTTTCCATCATTCTGCTGGAGTTACCGAGAAGCACTCCTAGTTGAATCTTGACGGTGCATCTTGAAGTCTAGCAACAGTTCAGTTTGAGAAAACTCTCTCGGTTCAGCAGATCCGTCTCCCTACCTCAGTCATCATAACCCCATCTCGATATCTCAGGTTGAAGTAGAAAACTCTTATGAGATCGGGATAAATGCAACCTTTTTGCTCCACCAGATTCGTGAGTCCTTGAACAGCAAAAATATCTGGAAATTGAAATCCATAGAAACGGAAAAAATCAAGGCGAATATACTTTACCGCCATGATTCTTCTTTCTTGCCAAGAATTAACATAGTCCGCATGTTTTCCTTGATCTGAAATCCACCCATCAATGGTTGCAGGACATGGTTGAGAGGAAGAGGATGCTCCAGCAGCTCTACCGCGATGTCTTCTTGAATCCGCCATGGAGGAAGTTTGAGGTAGTGAGATTTTGAGAAAGTGAATAAAAATGGAGAGGTTTGGAGCTCAAGATTTGATTTCAGCAGTTTCTGGGTGCAAAGAAGTGTCTAATAATCGATTATAGAAGGCTATTTATAAGAAGAATGGAAAAACTAGCCGTTTATGGCCGTTTATAGCCGTCATGGGATGCTCCAACGGCTTTATTTTTGAAACTGTCAACGTGATAATCGATTATGGCTCAAGAATCACTGCCCAGAAATTGCATGATAATCGATTATGCCTGATGATAATCGATTATTCGTTCAAAATTTCCCAGATTTGAGTTTTAAGTTTGAATAATCGATTATTGCCTTGTGATAATCGATTATGAAGCGTTAATTTTACGAAAAAGGTAAAATTTTCATAAGCGTTGATCCTAAGACATGTCTATACTCCTAACTCTCTTCTAAGCTCAAAAAATCTATCCTTAGGTAGCGCCTTGGTGAAAATATCAGCTAATTGATGTAAGGTATCAACATATTCAATTTGACAATCCCCCTTTTGAATATGGTCTATCAAGAAATGATGTCTAATCTCAATGTGCTTAGTTCTTGAGTGCATTATGGGATTCTTAGTTAAATTTATAGCACTAGTATTATCACATTTTAAAGGAATATTATCAAGGAAGATATCAAAGTCTTCCAGTTGATGTTTCATCCACAAAATTTGGGCACAATAATTTCCAGCAGCAATATAATCAGCTTCAGTGGTAGACAAGGCTACACACACTTGTTTCTTTGAATTCCAGGATACCAAAGAACAGCCCAAAAAATGACAAGTACCACTAGTACTTTTCCTATAAATTTTACAACCACCATAGTCTGCATCAGAATAACCTATTAAACTAAGTGAAGCATCAGATGGATACCAAAGTCCAAAAGAAGTGGTTCCCTTAAGGTATTTTAAGATTCTCTTGACAGTAGTCAAATGAGATTCTTTAGGATTTGCTTGGTACCTAGCACACACACATACACTTTTGATGAGTCAATATTTTCTCAATTTCACTTAGCTTATTGTACCGAATTTAATCAGGGAATTGTGCTTAAATGTCTAGTATTTTCCCATTTTTCTTAATTGTGCTTAATTTGATCAGAAATTCTTATTTTAATTAATTTGAATTATTTGAGCTAATTATTTTTATTATTAATTGTAGTGAAATTATTGGACAATATTTGGGACATTTGGAGGTGAAAAGAAAATGCCACATCAATTATAATTTAAGTTAAAATGATTGAGCAGGTGTGGATTTAGTTTTTGGAGGTGCATGCGGTAATTTATTCTTGAAGAAAGAGAGCATGTGGTGGCCCAACTGTGGAGGCGACATTCAACAATCCACACGGCCCACAAGGGGGAGCGTCCAGCATATGGCACGCACGGCCTGGTTTGGGAGACAACGCACGTCCAGCAACTCTGAGAGAACGCACGTCCTGATTTGGCTTCTCGCGGATAGCACGAGCGTCCAGCTGGGGAAGCGAGAAGACCTTCATTTGGCGGTCTAGCACAACAGCTGCACGCGGAGACACGGCCCTGGAGTAAGCACACAGCCGCGCAGAGAGAATGGGAACCGGTCCAGCAAGCTGGGAGGTGCACACGGAGATTAGAAGACCACGGTCCAGCAAGCAAGTCCAGCCGCAACCTTGAGAAAAGGAGGGCTGTTCACGTTTCTTGCAGAGTTCCAGTAGGGTAGTGTAGGACAGTGAGAGGATGGGGGGCTACGGCTGAAGGAGGCCAGCCGCCACACTCTCATACTTTGTTTTCTTTTTCTCGGGCTTTTGAACACTTTCTCTTTGAATGGAATGAAAGGCTGGAATGTTTTATTCTTGAAGTTTATCATTGAATGAAGCTTTGGTTTAGCACTTTGAAGTTTTATTTTATTCTAGCTCTCATTGTTTTTCCATTTGAACACTTGGAAGCAACAGCACGTTGGTGGAGGAAGTAGGTGGTGTGCGGAAACGGGGAGAAGGGAAGAAGCAACAACACATGATTTCAAATGGAGAGAAGAAATGAATTTACTTTCTTTTAAAAGCCACGGTCAAGCTACTTGATGAAATTTTGCTGGGAGAAGTGAGGCACGGTGCCCCTTGCCACATATTATATCATAGTATATTCACCCTTCATTTTGGAAAAAGGAGGCAATTGTTCAGGGAATGAAGAAGAAGTGCCCACGGCTGCAGCGTCTAGAGAATGGGTTTTCGTTCATATTTTTTATATATTATATATTATTAAAATTTTGCTTTATTGTGATGATATTCATTCTAAGCTGCTGCAACGTGCATTTCAAGTTAGCTAAGTTATGATTTTTTCATTTCCCACCACCGTGCAATTTACAAGCTTTATTTCAACGTGCATTTAATTTTTTAGCTCATCATTGCATTTTAATAGTTTTGGATTGCTTTTTCTTATTTCTCTAATGCATTTAAATTAGCTTTGGCTTTAGGAATGTTTAACTTACTATTATCATGTTGTCTGTTCTGTTCAGTTTATTTATCTTCTTGCATTTCCAATTTCCTCACTTCTTTTAGAAACCGTTCGGTATTCACGCTTTGTTAATTTATTTCACTGTTTTCAATTATGTTTGGTTGTATTTAATATCCAGTTTTAATTTAGTTCAATTGCATTCACAAACCTTTCGCAAACCCCCCCCCCACTACGTGTTTGATCTGAGACTGAACCAAAATTGGTCCTTGAGAGACGACCTAGGAGTCACTTCCTAGTACTATACTGCATTCTTTTATGCACAACTTTTGTGGGAGGTGCGACCCTCTCAACAACTTTGCATAATATCTGGTCTACTAGCAGTTAAGTACAGTAAAGATCCTGTCATGCCTCTAAACATAGTTTCATTTACTCCTTTTCCAGATTCATCCTTATCTAAATAGCATGAAGTACCCATAGGTGTACTAGCTTCTTTGCACGTATCCATACCAAATTTCCTAAGAATTTCTCTACAATATTTTGTTTGGGAAATAAGAGTACCTCCATTCATCTGTTTTATCTGTAGTCCCAAAAAGAAATTCAGCTTACCCATCATAGACATCAAAAACTCACCTTGCATTATTTTTTCAAATTCTTCACATAAGGAGTCATCGGTTGACCCAAAGATAATATCATCTACATAAACTTGTATAATCAAGATGTGTTTTCCTACTTTCTTTATAAATAAGGTTGAATCAACCTTACCTCTAGAAAAATCATTATCAAGTAAGAAGGTACTAAGTCTTTCATACCAAGACCTAGGTGCCTGTTTAAGACCATACAAGGCCTTTTTCAACTTATAAACATGATCAGGAAATTTGAAATCCTCAAAACCAGGAGGTTGACTAACATATACCTCTTCTTTTATGAAACCATTTAAAAACGCACTTTTCACATCCATTTGATACAATTTAAATTTCATCAAAGATGCATATGCAAGCAACAATCTAATTGCTTCTAACCTGGCCACTGGTGCATATGTTTCATCATAGTCTATACCTTCCTCTTGACAGTAGCCCTTTGCAACTAGCCTTGCTTTGTTCTTTGTGATGTTTCCATCCTCATCAAGCTTGTTCCTGAATACCCATTTGGTTCCTATGACTTGATAATTGTCTTGCTTTGGAATAAGTTCCCAGACTTCATTCCTTTCAAATTGGTTTAGCTCTTCTTGCATAGCAACGCACCACTTATCATCTTGAAGAGCTTCCTTTATATTCTTGGGTTCTATCTGAGACACAAAAGCTACAGTTAGACAAAAATTATTAAGATTATGTCTAGTAGTTACTCCTTTTGAAATGTCTCCAATGATGTTGTCCAAGGAGAGTCCTCTTGTTTGTTGATAGCTTTTAGAATCAACAGCTTGAGGTGTTTCTTGAAGTTCTGGAGGATAGTTCTCATTTAGATACATCTCTTCAAGAGCTTCCCTCAAATAATCCTCATCACCTGCAATAGGTTTTTTTGACTCAAGAGGGTTTTCCTCAAGGTCCACAATCTCATCAAAGACAACATCCATTGATTCTTCAATTATCAAAGTTCTTCTATTAAATACTCTATATGCTTTACTGGTCAAAGAATATCCTAGGAAAATTGCTTCATCAGATTTTGCATCAAATTTACCTAGATTATCATTTCCATTATTCAAGACAAACCATTTGCACCCAAATATTTTGAAGTGAGATACATTTGGTTTTCTACCATTCAACAGTACATATGGAGTTAATTTCAGAATTGGCCTAATAAGCATCCTGTTTAACACATAACAAGCAGTACTAACTGCATCAGCCCAAAAATATTTTGGCACATTAGATTCATTCATAAGGGTTCTAGCTAATTCTTCTAATGATATATTTTTCCTTTCAACAACAGCATTTTGTTGGGGAGTTCTAGGTGCAGAAAAGTTATGTGCTATGCCATATTCTTCACAAAATTTTTCAAAAGATTCATTTTCAAATTCTCCACCATGATCACTTCTTAATGTTTTGATTTTCAAGTCTTTTTCATTTTGAATACGTTTTGCAAAAGATTAAAGGCTTTGAAATCTTCACTTTTCAAATTTAAAAAGAAGGTCCAAGTGAATCTTGTGTAATCATCAACAATTAAAAGAGCATAGTAATTTCCACCAAAACTTTTAATTATAGATGGACCAAATAAGTGAATATGCAAAAGTTCTAAAGGTTTTGATGTTGAAATCATGCTTTTGGATGAAAATGAAGATTTGGTTTGTTTACCTTTTTGACATGCAGTGCATAATTTGTCTTTCTCAAATTTTAGTTTAGGCAAACCAATCACAAGATCTTTTGAAATCAATTTATTCAAATGTTGCATATGAATATGTGCAGCTCTTTTATGCCATAGCCAAGGATTTTCTTCTTTAGCAACTAAGCATGTTATACTATGATTAGATGTACTTTCAATATCAATCAAATAAATATTGTTATGCCTAACACCTTGTCAAATAAATATCAGCAGAATCTTTAAAGTAAACAGTGCATTTATCACTTTCAAAAGTTACCTTGAGACCTTTGTCGCATAATTGACTTATGCTTAAGAGGTTATGCTTGAGGCCGTCAACATATAGCACATCTCTTATAGTCAATGTATTTCCTCCTCCAATGTCTCCGGTACCCATGATTCTACCTTTGTTGTTATCCCCATAAGTCACAAATCCTTGCTTTTTCTTCTCAAAAGAGATGAATCTTTCTTTGTCACTGGTCATGTGTCTTGAACATCCACTGTCAAGATACCACAATGACTTCTTTGACTTAGTAGATTCCTACAAAACAAATTAGCAAGAGTTTTAGGTCCCCAATCTAATTATGGGTCCTTGGGGTTAGTTCATGCGAGTATAAATTATTTCACAACTTTAACCCATGCATATTTACCATTTGGAACACCAAAATGTTTAATGTTGCATTTTTTTATGTGTGTCCATGCTTCATACAGTAAAAACAACAAGCATTACTTACTTTGTTTTTAACAAAAGTCCCTTTTTCAACCCAAACTCTACAAGTTCTTCTTACTTTGGACTTATTTATTTGATGCATATTTCTATTTTCAACATTTCTTCTATTAAGGTTTGTCTTAGCATGTGAATTATTAGTCTTGGTTGCCTTTGCAAGTAACTTTTCAAGTATGTCAATATCAAACATATGACTCTTACAATACAAGCATTCAACAGGTTCAACAGTAGCATTTGCATCAGATAATTTTGTTTCTAAAGTACTAACTTTATTTCTTAAGACAACTTCATCATCAAGCAACTTTTCATAATTCAATTTTAATTCATTGTGCTCTTTCTTAAGTTTTTTATGTGCAACATCAAGTTTTTCAGATTCAATCAACAATTCAAAGAAGGCCTTTTGCAGGTCTAATTCACTAGATTCAAAGCTGGAATCACTTACTTGGCTTGCAGTATCTTCTGAGTCAGCCATTAGACAAATATTGGCTTTTTCATCTGAATCACTTGAGCTTGTTGAGCTAGATGCATTGTCTTCCCAAGCTATGTAAGCTTTCTTCTTCTTTGGGAATTTCCTTTCTTTCTTTTATTCACTTTTCTTGTTCTTTGGACATTAAGTTTTCATGTGCCCTCTTTCTCCACATCCATAACATTTAACACTTGAAGGAGATTCTTGATTTTCACTCCTTTCTTTATGAAATTTGTCCTTTCCTTTTGCCTTCATAAACTTGGCAAATTTCTTTATCATAAGGCTCATGCTCTCCTCATCATCAGAATCATCATCTTCAATCCTTTTACAGTTCTTTCCTTTGGAGATCTTGATGGACAAATTTATGAACACCGAAATACGGCGTCACAAACTTGTTTTACAATCGGCAAGTATGACCGAATCGTTTCAAGTAATAAACTTGGTAAGACCAAGTATCGTTCTCCCAAAGGACTCACGGCCTAGTTTAGTTATGTGATTCGTTGATTATTTAAGACTTAAGAACGAAATAATTTGAGTTTAATATGCAAAATAGAAAATAAACATGTATGCATGAATTTGATCAATGGCTAAAACAAAATAAAAATACTTCAATGGAATATATGGATGAGTATGTTGTTGGGGTTATCAATTTCATCTTATCCACTCTCATATATTTTAGGAATTCAACATTCTTTTCATCATTGTTAATGCCACTCTCTAAATTACCTTTCAAGAAGGCTTCTCCCTAAGTACGAGTTCATACGATTCCTAGCATTCCTAATAATTAGTTCATTTAGCGTAGGAGCTTAACGACAACAAATATACTATTGGGAGAAATTCCCCAGATCTAGAGTTCCCCGTATGTTTCTGTATCGACAAAATCAATAATCATGCAGTGAATGAGTTAAACAAAGCAAGCATTGAGCAAAGAAGAAAAACCCTAATTAATGATGAAAGAAAGCATAGGTCTTAAATATATGATGTAAAAACAAATTCCATATATGAGAGTTTCATAAGACTACATTGATTCCCCAAACCCAATACAAGGTTTAGTTCACCATATTCATGGTGAAACTAGATGAACAATAATGAAATAAGGAAAGATAAAACCCTAAAAAGGTGAAGAGGTAGCCTGAGCATCCAAGATCCTCCTTCAAAGGGGTGGAAGAGAGAGTGTTTGCTTCGTTTCTGCCAAAGATACAAACCCTAGGACGTCCTAAAGCTTATATACTATTCTAAAATTACAGAAAATTTAGGCCCAAGCCCATAAGTGTGCCGCTCAGCGGGAAAGTACCGCTCAGCGGTAAGTGCGTGAGCTCGATTCTTCCCCTCAGCGGCCATTTTGCCCCTCAGCGGATCCAACGTGACTTCCTGAGTGCCGCTCAGCGGTAAACTGCCGCTGAGCGGTAGTTCCGGCTCCTCCTTTTGAACTTTTTGATGTCTTTTCTGATTCCCTTTCTCTCCTTCTTCACTTCTTTCACCAAATTCACCTTAAAACCTGCACAAAAACACTGAAATTAAGCATAAACCTGTCCAGCTCTCTTATTTCTGAAAATATGAATAAAAGCATGATTTCAAGCTAGTTTCTAAGGATAAAGGTTGCTTTTAGTATCTATTTTAAGCATGAAAATAACAGTTTTTCAAATGTTATCACAACCCCAAACTTAGAACTTTGCTTGTCCTCAAGCAAACAAGATGTAACTCAATCTTCCACCAATTCATATGATGGTTCACTCATTCAAAAATCTTCTTTTTAAGATAAGTAAAAACTTCAATCAAACTTATGACCAAGATTTCAATCAAGATGTGCACATGCTTTAGTGTTCACAAATTCATTTAATATTCAACAAATGCTATTTTTCATGAATGATCAATCAATTAAGCATGGATGTTTATGTGCTCATGGAATACTTCCTCACCAGGTAAAGTGTTTCACTCACACTCAAGTGTATAAGAGGTAATCACTCATTCACTCCACTATCACAATGTCACATGAATCAACTTTGCCTTTCATTTAACAACAATCAAAAACATTAACAAGCATGCATCATCACAAGGACTTTTCAATGGCTTAAAATATGGCTGGGCTAATAAGAAAATTGGTTTTTCCGGATCACAAAATCCTTGAGTTAAGAGAATCGTAACAACACAATTATTCTTATTTTTCCCAACTTTCTTTTGCATTGAGCTTTGCTTTTTCTTTTCTTTTCTTGTCTTTTTAATTTTCTTTTCATATTCTTAATTCTTAGCTCTTAGCTCAATGCTTTTCCTTTTTCATGCTTTCCCAACAACCCCAAACTTGAACATTTAACAATACCACACAAGATTTTCTACTTAACTCAAGGTAAATCTCTTCAACAAGGGTTTTCAATTTATGTTCAAGGCTAAGGGTTCAAAGGATAGAACACAAAGTGTTCTCTTTTAATGGCTAACTTTATGAATTTGGCTAATGAAAAGGGTTCCAACAAACGGCCTTGATCATATGATGCAAAACAAGCAATTGATTCAATCATAGAAAACCTGGGCAAAATCATTCATGCTTCCAAAGTAATAACATTCAATCAATAAAAACTCTGGAGCTTAAAACCTCACATATAAGCTCATTCACATTTGACATACACATCCTGCTTAATCTCACAATCACAATCATAATATCCTGCATTTGTTCACAAAGCTTGTGAATCACCTGTATAAGCATTTTATGTGCACATCTATCTCAACATCAATCATTCAATAATCATCAAGCATTACTTATCACACAATCACAGTCAATAGCAAACCATCATAACAAACCAGGTTTCCAATAGAGTACATCAACCCTAATTTAAAACAAAAGTAAATAAGTTCAGAACACTAATTATGATAGCATTCATCAGTAAATGCTATCTCAATCTCCTCATCAATCTGAGCTATCATCTGTATCCTCCTCTTCTTGGATCTTATAGTCTTGATTCTTTTTGCTCGATGAGGAGGCCATCCCTGCATCAAACATAATTCACAAAACCAAAAGATACATTGTTAAGCATTAGTAAACCACAATGAAGAAATCAGCCCCTTCAATGATGCTCTCTCCCAACCCCAAACTTAGATGGAAAACTAGTGAGAAAGTGAGTGAAAGGGAGATTTTCTCAAGAGGGAAGAGGGAAAAGATGTGGAGAACCTCTGAAAAGGTATGTAGGAGTGTGTGTGCAAAGAAGATTCTGAAAAGAAAACTAAAACGCAGCTTGGGGTATAAAAATACCCTAATGGGCTCGGGTTCCGCTAAGGGGCAACCTAAGCCCAGTCTGCGATACTACCGCTCAACGGTAGTTTTCCGCTCAGCGGCACTTTCGGGAAGTTTTCTTGTTCTTTCTAGCTTAACCTAGGTGCCTCCTACTCATGCCCCTCACTGGTTCCCTGCAATTAAATTCTCAGATCACTCATGCAAATTCCTATCATGCAACTAAAGCAGAACAAACAAAAATATAATCAATCAACTGGGTTGCCTCCCAGGTAGCGCTTGTTTAACGTCACGAGCCTGACCCAAAATCCACCAACACCCATTAGTAGGTATTACAAATTTACCAACACCCATCAGAAGGTGTTACAAACTTACCAACACCCATCAGTAGGTGCAAAATTTTCTCACCAACACCTATCAGTAGGTGTTACAAACTTAGTATCCTTCAGTGGATACTTAACCACCTAGCATCCTTCAGTAGATGCTATATCCAACAAAGTATTTACAAAAATAATGTCCCCAAATTAAAAGTTACAAAACAAAATCAAAAGTTTTTAAATCACTGGGTTGCCTCCCAGCAAGCGCTCTTTTAACGTCACTAGCTTGACCCAATAAAGCTCATGTTCCATCTTCTTTTTCTTCTTTCTACTGAACTTCTTCAGAAATTTGATCAAACTAGGAACCTGTTGCAATGTCTCAATCATAGGAACTTTAATCTCCAATTTCTTGAAGATTTCCATCTAGCGCTCAAATTCCTTCTTCCTATGATACTTCTTTGGATGGGGATGGGATTTTTCATATGATTTCTTCTTCTTTCCTCTCATCCTCCTAAATTTTCTCTTTTTCTTTTCTCTTATTTTTTCTTCCCTTTTCTTTTTCTTTTCAACTTCTTTATTTTCACACAAATCTTCTTTCTCTCTTCTCTCTCTACCACTTCTTTCTCTTTTTCTTCATCTTTATTTTTCTCACTCAACTCTTCTTTCTCTTTTCTCTCTATCTTTTCCTCATCTCTTCCTATTTTTTCCTCAACAAAAATCTTGTCACTTTCAATGACAATAGCTTGACCTTTCTCCTTAAGGTTAACTTCAGTATTAACCTTAACGTTCAATCTCTGACTAATGTAACGAAGGTGCATCTCCATCCTTTTACATGATTCTTCAATGCTTTTCTGAGTAGAGTAAGAATTTTTCAAAAATCGTTGAAGGGTGTCATCCAAACTTTCTGATAGAGAGGGTTGTTGCTGCCATTGTTGTGGTGGCGTCCTATCAAATTCTTCGGCAGCTTGAGTGTGTTTTTGTGATGAAAATTAGGTATCTGTATGTACTGTTGAACTGCCTCCTCCAACGTTATCCTTCTTCCCGATAGAGAGGGTTTTTGCTGCCATTATTGTGGTGGTAGACTCTTAAATTGTTTGACAACTTGCCAAAATTGACTGTTATTCATGCTTGAGTGAGGTTCCCACCAGTGGTTGAAATTACCTTAGTAGAATTGAGTGCCCATATAGTTAAATTCTTGACCAAATTGCATCCTGCAGACATTAGGCACAAAACCCTAAAAACAATTGTTAGCACAAAAAGATAGAGAAGATAGATAAAAACAAATCAAAGGATATAATTGAAAAGATAAGAAGATAGGAAATAAAAACAAAAAATAAAATAAAATAAAATAAAAACAGAAAAATAAAATAAAATAAAATAAAATAAAATAAAATAAAATAAAAACTGAAAAATATAAACAGAAAATAAAAATTCGAAATTTAAATTAAAAATTCAAAAACAAGTCAAAGATAATCAATAATCACACAAATTAACTAGTTAAACCACGAGTCCTCGGCAACGACGCCAAAAACTTGATGGACAAATTTATGAACACCGAAATACGGCGTCACAAACTTGTTTTACAATCGGCAAGTATGACCGAATCGTTTCAAGTAATAAACTGGGTAAGACCAAGTATCGTTCTCCCAAAGGACTCACGGCCTAGTTTAGTTATGTGATTTGTTGATTAGCTAAGACTTAAGAACGAAATAATTGGATTTTATATGCAAAAGACGAAAATAAACATGTATGCATAGGGTGATCAATGGCTAAAACAAAAATACAAATACTTTCAATGGAATATATGGATGAGTATGTTGTTGGGGTTTATCAATTTCATCTTATCCACTCTCATATATTTTAGGAATTCAACATTCAATTCATCATTGTTAATGCCACTCTCTAAATTACCTTTCAAGAAGGCTTCTCCCTAATTACGAGTTCATACGATTCCTAGCATCTCTAATAATTAGTTCATTCAGCACAGGAGCTTAACGGCAACCAATATACTATTGGGAGAAATTCCCCAGATCTAGACTTCCCCGTACGTTTCCGTATCGACAAAATCAATAATCATGCAGTGAATGAGTTAAACAAAGCAAGCATTGAGCAAAGAAGGAAAACCCTAACTAATGATGAAAGAAAGCATAGGTCTTAAATGTAAGATGTAAAAACAAATTCCATATATGAGAGTTTCATAAGACTACATTGATTCCCCAACAACAATACAAGGTTTAGTTCACCATATTCATGGTGAAACTAGATGAACAATAATGAAGTAAGGAAAGATAAAACCCTAAAAAGGTGAAGAGGTAGCCTGAGCATCCAAGATCCTCCTTCAAAGGGGTGGAAGAGAGAGTATTTGCTTCGTCACAGCCAAAGATACAAACCCTAGGAAACCCTAAAGCTTATATACTATTCGTAAATTACAGAAAAATTAGGCCCAAGCCCATAAGTGTGCCGCTCAACGGTAAAGTACCGCTCAGCAGTAAGTGCGCGAGCTCGATTCTTCCCCTAAGCGGCCATTTTTCCCCTCAGCGGATCCAACGTGACTTCCTGAGTGCCGCTCAGCGGTAAACTGCCGCTGAGCGGTAGTTGCGGCTCCTCCTTTTGCACTTTTTGATGTCTTTTTTGATTCCCTTTCTCTCCTTCTTCACTTCTTTCACCAAATTCACCTTAAAACCTGCACAAAAACACTGAAATCAAGCATAAACCTGTCCAGCTCTCTTATTTCTGAAAATATGAATAAAAGCATGATTTCAAGCTAGTTTCTAAGGATAAAGGTTGCTTTTAGTATCAATTTTAAGCATGAAAATAACAGTTTTTCAACTGTTATCACAACCCCAAACTTAGAACTTTTCTTGTCCTCAAGCAAACAAGATGTAACTCAATCTTCCACCAATTCATATGATGGTTCACTCATTCAAAAATCATCTTTTTAAGATAAGTAACAACTTCAATCAAACTTATGACCAAAATTTCAATCAAGATGTGCACATGCTTTAGTGTTCACGAATTCATTTAAGATCCAACAAATGCTATTTTTCATGAATGATCAATCAATTAGGCATGGATGTTTATGTGCTCATGGAATACTTCCTCACCAGGTAAAGTGTTTCACTCACACTCAAGTGTATAAGAGGTAATCACTCATTCACTCTACTATCACAATGTCACATGAATTAACTTTGCCTTTCATTTAACCACAATCAAAAACATTAACAAGCATGCATCATCACAAGGACTTTTCCATGGCTTATAACGTGGCTGGGCTAACAAGAAAATTGGTTTTTCTGGATCACAAAATCTTTGAGTTAAGAGAATCATAACAACACAATTATTCTTATTTTTCCCAACTTTCGTTTGCATTGAGCTTTGCCTTTCTTTTCTTTTCTTTCTCTTTTTCTTTTCACATTCTTATTTCTTGGCTTCTTAGCTCAATGCTTTTCCCTTTTTCTTTTTCATGCTTTCCTAACAACCCCAAACTTGAACATTTATCAATACCACACAAGATTTTCTACTTAACTCAAGGTAAAGCTTTTCAACAATGGTTTTCAATTCATGTTCAAGGCTAAGGGTTCAAAGGATAGAACACAAAGCGTTCTCTTTTACTGGGCTACTTTATGAATTTGGCCAATAACAAGGGTTCCAACAAACGACCTTGATCATATGATGCAAAACAAGCAATTGATTCAATCATAGAAAACCTGGGCAAAATCATTCATGCTCCCAAAGTAATAACATTCATTTAATAAAAACTCTGGAGCTTAAAACCTCACATATAAGCTCATTCACATTTGACATACACATCTTGCTTAATCTCACAATCACAATCATAATATCCTGCATTTGTTCACAAAGCTTGTGAATCACCTGTATAAGCATTTTATGTGCACATCTATCTCAACATCAATCAATCAATAAACATCATCAAGCATTACTTATCACATAATCACAGTCAATAGCAAACCATCATAACAAACCAAGTTTCCAATTGAGTACATCAACCTTATTCTAAAACAAAAGTAAATAAGTACAGAACAATAAACCAAACAAAAGCATAAGTTCTCCTCTAATTATGATAGCATTCATCAGTAAATGCTGTCTCAATCTCCTCATCAATCTGAGCTATCATCTGTATCCTCCTCTTCTTGGATCTTATAGTCTTGATTCTTTTTGCCCGATGAGGAGGCCATCCCTGCATCAAACATAATTCACAAAACCAAAAGATACATTGTTAAGCATTAGTAAACCACAATGAAGAAATCAGCCCCTTCAAAGATGCTCTCTCCCAACCCCAAACTTAGATGGAAAACTAGTGAAAAAGTGAGTGAAAGGGAGATTTTCTCAAGAGGGAAGAGGGAAAAGATGTGGAGAAACTTTGAAAAGGTATGTAGGAGTGTGTGTGCAAAGAAGATTCTGAAAAGAAAACTAAAATGCAGCTTGGGGTATAAAAATACCCTAATGGGCTCGGGTTCCGCTAAGGGGAAACTAAACCCACTCTGCGATAGTATCGCTCAGCGGCACTTTCGTGAAGTTCTCTTTGATAACAGTTGAAAAATTGTTATTTTCATGCTTAAAATGACACAAAAAGCAACCTTTACACTTAGAAACTAGCTTGAAATCATGCTTTTATCCATATTTTCAAAAATAAGAGAGCTGGACAGGTTTATGCTTGATTTCAGTGTTTTTGTGCAGGTTTTAAGGTGAATTTAGTGAACGAAGTGAAGAAGGAGAGAGATGGAATCAGAAAAGTCAACCAGAAACCAGAAAAGTCAATCAGTCAACCCGAAAAGTCAATCAGTCAACCAAAAAGTCAACCAGTCAACCAGAATACGAAAAAAGTCAATCAGACGAGTTTTGGGCCAGTTTTATGCGATTTTATGATCTGTTTGGGCCTGGACCCGTTTTCTATTATTTTTATGTCCTATTTAAAGACCTAGATGTCTTAGGGTTGGTATATTTGGCACAAACAAAGCAAACACTCTCTCTTCCACCCCTTTGAAGGAGGATCTTGGATGCTCAGGCTACCTCTTCACCTTTCTAGGGTTTTATCTTTCATTCTTTCATTATTGTTCATCTAGGTTCACCATGAATATGGTGAACTAAACCGTGTATGTTTGTTGGGGAATCAATGTAATCTTTTGAAGCTCTCATATATGGAATTTGTGCTTGCATCTTAATCTAAGATTTATGCTTTCTTTCATCATTAGTTAGGGTTTTTCCTCTTTGCTTAATGCTTGCTTTGTTTAACTCATTCAATGCATGATTATTGATTTTGTCGATACGGGAACGTACGGGGAAGTCTAGATCCGGGGAATCTCTCCCAATATTATATTGGTTGTCGTTAAGCTCTTGTGCTAAGAGAACTAATTATTAGGAATGCTAGGAATCGTATGAACTCGTAATTAGGGATAGGCCTTCTTGACAAGGTAATTTAGAGAGTGGCATTAACAATGATGATTTGAATGTTGAATTCCTAAAATATATGAGAGTGGATAAGATGAAATTGACCTCCAACAACATATTCATATATATATTTCATTGAAAGTGCTTGTCTTTTGCTTTTGCCATTGATCAAAACCTCATGCATACATGTTTAATTTCTGTTTTGCATATTAAACCTCAATTATTTCGTCCTTAAGTCTTAGCTAATCAACAAACCACACAACTAAACTAGGCCGTGAGTCCTTTGGGAGAACGATACTTGGTCTTACCAAGTTTATTACTTGAACGATTCGGTCATACTTGCCGATTGTAAAACAAGTTTGTGACATCATATTTTGGTGATCATAAATTTGTCCATCAAGTTTTTAGCGCCGTTGCCGGGGACTCGTGGTTTAACTAGTTAATTTGTGTGATTATTGATTATCTTTGACTTTAATTTTGAATTTCTGTTTTTATTTTCGGTTTTTATTTGATTTGGTTTTATTTTATTTGATTTGATTTTATTTGATTTGATTTTATTTTATTTTATTTTATCTTATTTGATTTGATTTTATTTGATTTTATTTTATTTTATCTTATTAGATTAGATTAGATTTTATTTTATTTTATTTTATTTTATTCTATCTTATTTTATTTTATCTTCTGAATCTTTTATCTTCTGAATATATATCTTCTCCTATATCTTTTTGTGCTAACAAATACTTTCTAGAGTTTTGTGCCTAATGTTTGCAGGATGCAATTCGAACAAGAATTTAATAGGCACTCAATTCTACTAAGGTAATTTCAATCACTAGTGGGATCTCACTCAAGCATGGATAATGATCAATTTTGGCAAGCTGTCGAACAATTTAAGAATCTACCACCACAACAAAGGCAGAAAAAACCCTCTCTATCGGGAAGAAGGATAATGTTGGAGGAGGCAGTTCAACAGTACATACAGATACCTGATTGTCATCACAAAACCACTCAAGCTGCCGAAGAATTTGATAGGCCGCCACCACAACAATGGCAGCAACAACCCTCTCCATCAGTAAATTTGGATGACACCCTTCAACAATTTTTGAAAAATTCCGACTCTACTCAGAGAAGCATTGAAGAATCATGTAAAAGGATGGAGATGCACCTTCGTTTCATTAGTCAAAAATTGAATGTTAAGGTTAATACTGAAGTTAACCTTAAGGAGGAAGGTCAAGCCAGTGTCACTGAAAGTGACAAGATTTTTGCTGAGAAAAAAAATAGAGAGAGATGAGGAAAAGCTAGAGAGAGAAGAAAAAGAGGAGTTGAGTGAGAAAGATAAAGATGATGAAAAAGAAAAAGAAGTGGTTGAGAGAGAAGAGAGGAAGAAAATTTGTGTGAAAATAAAGAAGTTAAGAAGAAAAGGAGAAGGGAAGAAAAAAATAAGAGAAAAGAAAAAGAGAAAATTTGGGGAGAGGAAGCATAAGAAAAAGAAGATGAGAGGAAAGAAGAAGGAATCATATGAAAAATCCCATCCTCATCTAAAGAAGAATCATAGGAAGGAAAAGAAATTTAAGTGCTTTATGGAAATCTTCAAGAAATTGGAGATTAAAGTTCCTATGATTGAGACACTGCAACAGGTTCCTGGTTTGATCATGTCACTTCACATTTAATACACTGCTGAGTCACCTAGTTGCTTCCATAAATACCCCACGTCATTTGCTCAAAAACATTAAACACCCACCCTGCACTCCATGCATGCACGCCACTTGTCAAAATGGAAGCTTCTGAAGTCAGTAGTGGGGTGCAGGTGTCGACAGGAGGGACGTTCGTTAGTTTGAAAGTGGGATTTGAACAAAAGTGATTTTTCTGGAAAACCTCCCACTCTCCTCTTAGAACGATCACTACTGATCCGGGTAAGGGAAGCTTATTAAATTTAATTTTTGAGTTATACTATGTTGTATGAATGTTCTGTGAATTATACTGTGTTGGATGAATGTTCTGTGAATTATATTAAGTATGATCTATGGTATTTGATTTTGGTATATGATTATGAGGATGAGATGATGCATGATAAGTAGGAAATGTACTATTGTATGATTAAACTGAAATATGAAATATATGATAAGATGAGTATTTGAAAGTATATGATGAGAAATGTATAATGTAAATGAAACTGTGATTTTGAATTCTCTTATGATATTGAACGTTCGTCATCGAACGGTCTTTGACCGTTCGGTGTTATTACCAAATTCAATTGTAAAGGAATTCTTTCATTTGGAAAGAATTCTGTTTGAGGACGAACGCCCTCTTGTATTAGAGCTACGTTTGAGCGATCGGCCGAACGTAGATATCCTGAGTATTTTGTGAGAATTGAGAAACCTATAAAAGTAACTTTGAACTCTTAGTCATTTTGCGACACTCGTCCCAAAGCGTACGTTATAAGTAGCGCTCGGTCTTATACCGAACGCCAGTTCTTTCCGTAATTACCAAATGATTAGAAATAACGTTCGTCCTGAACTTTCATAGCGTTCGTCCTAAACTTAAATTACGTTCGTTCTAAATTTCAGTAAATTCGCGTACCGAGTTCGGTCATTTACTGGCAGTCGGTTTACTCTAACTAAATTGTCCTTGGTACATTTAATACTCGTCTTTTGTATCTCCATCCAGTTGGATTTGACTCTGAATCTTGGTACTTAATTTATTCTAAGTATAAATCGAATCGTTCTAGAGTCAGTTCATATAACTGATTCAAATTGTAATGACGTTCGTCATGTAAAATGCGTCAGCTTTATTCTTTTTGAAAAGAGGACCTCTCGGTCTCGCTTTTGACGTTCGTCCTCGTTATGAAGAGGATTGAACGCTCGTCCTTTTATGAAAGTGGAACAAAGAATGAAAATGTTATTAAGAGGAAAAATTATAATGTGCGAACAGTATGAGAGCTGAAATTATGATTGTGGATTTTGAACGAGCGTTCCAGGGAGGAACGACTCTTGAATGGAATTGAAATGGTAAAGTATGAATGTGGTAAGCTTAGATGGTAGTTCATCTAGATATTCCGTGAGTGCTCGTTCTGAAGTAGAGAGGAGTATGTCATGTGTGGGAATGGCAGGAGGTCTTAGTCCATAACTGTAACTTGGACAGAACGGACTAACCTCAGGTGGCGACTGATGATTATTCAAGTTATCCCACCTGTGTGCACGAACGCCTTAGCTACACAGTATTCATACAGTCCGGACAGTTTGTCTAGTATCAGTAATTTGTTTGAGGGAATGAATTTATTTAAATACATGTTGTGATTATTTGATTTGTTGATATGTTATGAAATGTTGATTTACTTAAATTAAATTCAATAAGCTTACCCTTCGTTTTCCATTGTGTTGTCTGTATCTGTACGTCCGTCTTGTCCTTGCAATGATCATCCGTGTAGATGTGAGCAGAGGGAGATGCATCTCCGGAAGAAACGCTTGAAGAAGGAATTCTGGCTGAAGAGAATTTAGTGGAAATTGAAGTGAAGGCCGAACAGTAGGACGTTCGATTATGTTTTAGTCTAGTTAGAATAGTGGGCCGTTAGAGCGAGTGCCCTTTTTGCTTTATGTTGAATATTTGAATGTTCGGTATTTATTTTTGTAAACCGTTCGTTCTTATTACTTAGTGAACGCTCGTAAAATTTTATGCATGTATGTAAGGCCGTTCGGCCACCCGCGAGGTTTATCTCGTTATTTTGTAAGACTATTTTGTTATATTAATACATGTGAATATTCTATTATATAGTTGATGACTGTATAATTTTGGGATGTTACATTATTGGTATCAGAGCAGTTTTGTTCTCTTAAAAGGACACTGTAGGTTATGAGTCCACTGTGTTTTTGTTGTGTGCTTGATATGTGTTTAATGAGTTATTTTTCAAACTCTTTGAACATGACTAACGCTCGTTTTTCTCTGTTTCTAGGGAACAAATGGCTCCTAGACTTCCTCCTCCCCCACAACCTAACGAACCTGATGCGTCCATGATAACAGTTGAAAAACTGTTATTTTCATGCTTAAAATTGATACTAAAAGCAACCTTTAGACTTAGAAACTAGCTTGAAATCAATGCTTTTATCTTTATTTTCAGAAATAAGAGAGCTGGACAGGTTTATGCTTGATTTGAGTGTTTTTGTGCAGGTTTTAAGGTGAATTTAGTGAAAAGAGTGAAGAAGGAGAGAAGTGACATTAGAAAAGACAAGAAAGAGTGCAAAACGAGAAGTCGAAGGCACCGCTCAGCGGTAATTTACCGCTGAGCGGCACTCAGGAGATTGCGGGAGTCACGCTGAGGGGCAAACTGGCCGCTGAGGGGAAGAAAAGGGAAGCGCAGTCACCGCTGAGCGGTATTTACCGCTGAGCGCCAATCTTAATAATGGGCTTGGACTCGTTTTCTGGCACTTTTATGGGCTTGGGCTTAGATCTTTTGTAATTCTAAAATAGTATATAAGGACTTACACGTCCTAGAATTAGTATCTTTGGCAGAACGTAGGCAAACACTCTCTCTTCCACCCCTTTGAAGGAGGATCTTGGATGCTCAGGCTACCTCTTCACCTTTTTAGGGTTTATTCTTTCATTCTTTCATTATTGTTCATCTAGGTTCACCATGAATATGGTGAACTAAACCTTGTATGTTTGTTGGGGAATCAATGTAATCTCTTGAAGCTCTCATATATGGAATTTATGCTTGCATCTTAATTTAAGACTTATGCTTTCATTCATCATTAGTTAGGGTTTTTCCTCTTTGCTCAATGCTTGCATTGTTTAACTCATTCTATTGCATGATTATTGGTTTTGTCGATACGGACACGTACGGGGAAGTCTAGATCCGGGGAATTTCTCCCAATATTATACTGACAATATTATATTGGTTGTCGTTAAGCTCCTGCACTCATGAACTAATCATTAGGAATGCTAGGAATTGTATGAACTATTTGATTAGGGAGAAGCCATCTAGAATGGTACTTTAGAGAGTGGCATTAACAATGATGATTTGAATGTTGAATTCCTAAAATGTATGAGAGTGGATGAGATGAAATTGACCCCCAACAACATATTCATTCATATAATCCATTGAAAGTGTTTATCTTTTGTCTTTGCCATTGATCAATTCATGCATACATGTTTAGTTTTCGTCTTGCATAATATAATCCAATTATTTCGTTTGTAAGTCTTAGCTAATCAACAAACCACACAACTAAACTAGGCCGTGAGTCCTTTGGGAAGAACGATACTTGGTCTTACCAAGTTTATTACTTGAACGATTCGGTCATACTTGCCGATTGTGAAACAAGTTTGTGACATCATATTTTGGTGCTTACAAATTTGTCCATCAAGTTTTTGGCGCCGTTGCCGGGGACTCGTGGTTTAACTGGTTAATTTGTGTGATTATTGATTATCTTTGACTTTTTGAATTTCTGTTTTTATTTATTTTTTTTTTTTGTTTTTATTTTATTTGATTTTATCTTTTAGGTTAGGTTAGATTTTATTTTATTTTATTTTATCTTTTTAGGTTAGGTTAGATTTTATTCTATCTTTTAGATTAGATTAGATTTTATATTTTTTTTTTTAGATTAGGTTTTATTTTATTTTATCTATCTGTTTCTATCTTCTAAATTTTTCTATCTTCTGAATTTATATCTTCTTCTATATCTTTTTGTGCTAACAAATCTTTTCTAGGGTTTTGTTTTCTTGTGTATGCAGGAAGCAATTCGGACTAGAAGCAAGAAAACAACAGAACCACTCTTTGAAGGGCTAGACGAGAGTAGAAGGAGGAGAAGAATCAGAACGTCCAGAGAACTTTTCCCTTCTCCAGAAACTCTCCTCCAAACATCACCACAAGGTTCTGTTCACAGCACAAGAAGTATGGAGAATAACAATGCTAGAAGAACTCTTGCAGATTACACCAATCTTGCTGGACCTCAACACTTTAACAGCATAGCTAGACCTAGAGTCAATGCAGCCAACATGGAGGTCAAGCCAGCATTAATTCAACTGGTGAAGAGTAATCAATTTAATGGGTTATCTCATGAAAGCCCATATGAGCACCTTACAACTTTCAATGAGATCTGCAACACGGTCAAGATTAATGGGGTGCCAGACGAAGCTATCAAACTTAGCTTGTTTCCCTTCTCATTGGGGGGCAATGCTAAGCTTTGGTTAAACTCTTTTCCAGAAGAAAGTTTCACAGAGTGGGAAGCAGTGGTCACAAAATTTCTAAACAAGTACTTTCCACAATCAAAGGTGACCAAAGGAAAGCAAGAGATTTCGTCATTCAAGCAGGGCATGGAGGAGTCACTTGGACATGCATGGGACAGGTATAAAAGCTTGTTACGCAAAACTCCCATGCATGGTTTCGAAGATCAAGAAGTAGTCCTAACTTTCCTTGGAGGGCTTGGTTCACAAACCAAGATGATGCTGGATGCCTCAGCTGGAGGCAATATCAAATGGAAGACTCCAGAGGAAGCAACTGACATTATTGAAAATATGGCTACAAGTGACAATGAGCTACACAGTGAGAGAGGAGCCCCTACGCAACAAAGAGGGGTTCTGCAATTACAAACCCATGATGCCTTGCTAGCTCAGAACAAAATTTTAACTCAACAGCTGGAGACTCTGACTAAAACTCTTGCACAATTACCTAAAGAGTTGAAATCTGCTGCACAGGTACAAACCCAGTTATGCGAACTATGTGGAGGTGACCATATCAATGGTCAATGTGCGTTGCCAGTGGAAGCCGTGGAGGATGTTAATTTCATGGCTAATCAGTTTCCATACCGCCAAGGGAATTACAATCAAGGGTGGAAACCACATCCAAGCATTGGCCAAGGACAAACTGGGCAGTCGAATCAATATAACAAGCAGCAGCAGCAACCAACCTTGTGGCAACAATTATCTGCGCTTAATGAAAGGCAAACAAGGTTGGAAGAAACTCTTAATCAATTTATACAGAAAACTGAATCTTCTCAAAAGAGCACTGAAGCTGCGATAAAGAATTGGGAGATTCAAATGGGTCAGATTATCAAGCGATTGGAAGAAAGACCCGACAGAAATTTTGGGGCTAATACTGAAGTTAACCCCAGAGAAGAGTGCAAAGTGGTTGAGAGTGTTGATGATGAGAAAGTTGAGTTAGATACAGAACAAAGAAAAGACGCAGAAGAGAGCAAAAGCACTTTTCCTTTCCATCAAGACTTCACAGAATTATTCAAAATGGTGGATAATGATGCACCTTGGGAACAGATTTTACAACAGATTACGGTTTACACTAAATCTAATGAAGAAATCTCTACAAAGAAAAGACGTAGAGATGATGAGGCAAAGGAGTGTATAACTGTTAAGCAAGAGTCATTTCCCCCTAAAGCACCAGATCCAGGTAGTTTTTCTATCCCTTGCACTATAGGGAAGAAACAGGTGAAGAAAGCTCTCCTTGATTTAGGTTCAAGTGTTAACTTGATACCTTATTCGTTACTGGAGCAAATTGGCAATGTTAAAGTGAAACCTGTAAAGGTTAATCTAGTAATGGCCGATGGATCTTCAAAGGAGCCATGTGGGATTGCTGAGGATATTATAGTTTGTGTTGGCAAACTCCAGTTTTTAGCAGACTTTGTAGTGATGAAGATGGAGACCGAGAAGATACCTATCATACTTGGAAGACCGTTTATGAAAACGGCCAGGGCCATCATTGATGTACATGAAGGTATAGTGGTGCTCCAAGACAGAGAGGAGAGAGTGGTGGTGGATGTCTTCAAAGATGAAACACAAGCAAAGGAGGAAGAGGCTAGTTATAAAGCTGCATTTCAAGATGCACCCATGACTAGAAGTCAAGATGAAAATCTTGAGGTATCAGGTAACCATTGTTTGTTGTTTCAGGTACCCAAGGATGAAGAAGAAACTGGAAAAGGAGAAGAGATTCCTAGGGACTGGAAGAAGAGAGAACTCCAACTTGGCACACCTGTGAGACTCAAGAACAAGTTGTGGGTTGTGAAGGGCTTCAAAGAAAAGGAGATGATAGAGATAGAGTCTCCACATTCTAGGAGAACCAAAACAGTCCAAAGGAAGCAGTTGAGAAGTTGGTGGAAAGACTACATCAACTATACAGAAGATGGAACATGAACTTTATTGGGTCAAGCTAATGACGTTAAAAGAGCGCTTGCTGGGAGGCAACCCAGTTGATTGAAAAACTTTTAATTTTGATTTGGTTTAATTTGTGAACATTATTCTGTAAATATTTTGTTGAATTTAGCATCTACTGAAGGATGCTAGGTGGTTAAGTATCTACTGAAGGATACAATGTTGTAACACCTACTGATGGGTGTTGGTAAGAAATTTTGCACCTACTGATGGGTGCTGGTAAGTTTGAAACACCTACTGATGGGTGTTGGTGGATTTTAGGTCAGGCTCGTGACGTTAAACAAGCGCTACCTGGGAGGCAACCCAGTTGATTGATTGTTTTTGTTTATTTATTTTTAGTTAGGATTTGCATAAGCATTTTTAACATTGAATTGCAGGGAACCTATGAGGGACATGTAGGGAAGGCACGTAGGTCAAGAAAAGAAGGAGAAGGGCACATCACGAAAGTGCCGCTGAGCGGCAATTACCGCTGAGCGGTATTATCGCAGATGGGCTTAAGTTCCCCTTAGCGGAACCCGAGCCCATTGGGGTATTTTTAAACCCTAAGCTGCGCGTTTTTACATTCTTTCAAGCCCTTCTCTGCACAAACACTTCCACATATCTTCTCTTAGGTTTTGCACATCTTTTTACTCTTCCCTCTTTAGAAAATCTCTCTTTCACTCACTTTTTCACTAGTGTGCCATCAAAGTTTGGGGTTGGAAGAGAGCATTCTAGTTTGGAAGCATTCTCATATCATCTAGCATCTCCACCCAAGAATGGCATCCTCTTCAGGAAAGAGATTGAAAACCATGGCAACCAAGAGAAAGGAAAAGGAACCAGAGCAGCCCCATAATGGCAGGTTCCTTTCTAGGAAACATGAGAAGCACTTTAGGGTGGTTCAGGACAGGAGACTTCTAATGGAGAGAAAAGTTGGAATGATACCTAACTTTGCTCCTCAATTTGGAGAGCAAGTGTTAGGGAATGATTGGGGAAAGCTAGCCACTTATCCAGCACCTGCCAACATAGCTGTGGTCAAGGAATTCTACACCAATGCAAAGAAGATTGGTGGTCATCCAGCTGAGAATTATTTGGGCTATGTCAGAGGCCATGCTATCAGGTTTGATCCTGATTCTATCAACAACTTCCTGGATACTGTGTGGGCTGGTGAGCAATGTCAGTTTGCTCTTAGCATGGAGGAAGGTGCTGACTTTGAGGATGTTGAGAGAGTACTGTGTATACCTGGAGGACACTTCCAAAGGAATAGATCTGGCGCAGTGGTTAATATTAGGAGGACGGATTTGACTCCTCTTGCAAAATATTGGATGGCATTTTCTCATGCCAACATTCAGCCATGTTCACATGTGTCAGATATTACTCTCAGCAGGGCACTATTCATCTACTGTGCTATCAGAAACTTGAATGTTAATATTGGGCAGGTAATAGCTGATGAAATCAGTGTATGTGCTAACACCTCAAACAACAAAGCACCACTGGGACATCCTTCTTTGATCACTCACCTTTGCAAACAAGCTGAGGTGGATACTTCTGTTCCACCATTTGAGAGGCCAAGAAAAGCTATAGATGAGGCCTATTACAGACAGTACTGTGGAGGTGAGGAGGCAGCTCAGCCAGTTCCACCACGCCAGGCTCGTAGAGGGCCAGCACAGAGCCGGACATCTGCGGATACACATGAAGCAGAACCATTTCAGATGAGAGACATGTATATGTCTCTTATAGGTGCTCAGTTGCAGTCCATCCATAGAGGGCAGGTGGCCACGGCCGAGATGATAGTGGGGATGTATGATACCCCTCCAGCACACAGGTGGACTATGGATGAATTCCATAATGTGGTAGCTTGGCCAGAAGAACCATTGCATGAAGGAGCTGAAGCAGCTGAAGCTTCAGCTAGAGATATGGAAGAAGATGAAGATGAGGAGGAGGATGCATTTGATGAAGATGAAGATGAGGAGGAAGAGGAAGATACAGAGAGCTCAGACTGATGAGGAGCTGAGATAGCATTTACTGATGAATGCTATCAAATGATTATGCTTTTGTGGTTTAAGTTTTCTGAACTCATTTGTTTTTGTTTTTAGATTAGGGTTTGATGTACTCTTTTGAAAACCTGGTTTGTGTGATGGTTTGCTATTAACTGTGATTGTTTGATAAGTAATGCTTGATGATGCTTATTGATTGATTGATGTTGAAATGATGTGCACATTAAATGCTTATACAGGTGATTCACAAGCTTTGTGAACAAATGCATGAAATTATGATTGTGGTTGTGAGATTAAGCAGGATGTGTATGTCAAATGTGAATGAGCTTATATGTGAGGTTTTGAGCTCCAGAGTTTTGGTATGATTGAATGCTATTACTTTGAAAGCATGAATGATTTTGCCCAGGTTTTCCATGATTGAATCAATTGCTTGTTTTCCATCATGTGATCAAGGCCGTTTTGTTGAAACCCTTTTTATTGGCCAAATTCATAAAGTTAGCCCACTAAAAGAGAACACGTTGTGTTCTATCCTTTGAACCCTTAGCCTTGAACATACACTTGAAACCTTTGATTGAAAATCTTTACCTTGAGTTAAGTAGAAGATCTTATGTGGTATTGTTAAATGTTCAAGTTTGGGGTTATTGGGAAAACATAAAAAGCATTGAGCTAAGAGCTAAAAAGTAAGAATATGCAAAGAAAAAGAAAAGAAAAGAAAAAGAAGTAAAGCTCAATGCAGTTGCAATTGTAAAAGGCAAGTTGGGAATGAATAAGATGATTGTGTTGTTATGATTCTCTTGACTCAAGGATTTTGCGATCCAGAAAAACCAATTTTCTTGTTAGCCCAGCCACATTATAAGCCAGTGAAAAGTCCTTTTGATGATGCATGCTTGTGATTGTTTTGATTGTGGTAAAATGAAAGGCAAAGTTGATTCATGTGACATTGTGATAGTGGAGTGAATGAGCGAAACACTACACCTCTTATACACTTGTGTGTTTAGTGAAACACTTTATCTAAGTGAGGAAATATTCCATAAGCACATGAACATCCATGCTTAATTGATTGATCATTCATGAAAAATAGCATTTGTTGGAATTTAAATGACTTTGTGAACACTAAAGCATGTGCACATCTTGATTGAACTCTTGGTCATAAGTTTGAGTGAAGTTGTTACTTATCTTGAAAAAGAGGATTTTTGAATGAGTGAACTATCATATGAATTGGTTGGAGATTGAGTTACATCTTGTTTGCTTGAGGACAAGCAAAGTTCTAAGTTTGGGGTTGTGATAACAGTTGAAAAACTGTTATTTTCATGCTTAAAATTGATACTAAAAGCAACCTTTAGACTTAGAAACTAGCTTGAAATCAATGCTTTTATCTTTATTTTCAGAAATAAGAGAGCTGGACAGGTTTATGCTTGATTTGAGTGTTTTTGTGCAGGTTTTAAGGTGAATTTAGTGAAAAGAGTGAAGAAGGAGAGAAGTGACATTAGAAAAGACAAGAAAGAGTGCAAAACGAGAAGTCGAAGGCACCGCTCAGCGGTAATTTACCGCTGAGCGGTACTCAGGAGATTGCGGGAGTCACGCTGAGGGGCAAACTGGCCGCTGAGGGGAAGAAAAGGGAAGCGCAGTCACCGCTGAGCGGTATTTACCGCTGAGCGCCAATCTTAATAATGGGCTTGGACTCGTTTTCTGGCACTTTTATGGGCTTGGGCTTAGATCTTTTGTAATTCTAAAATAGTATATAAGGACTTACACGTCCTAGAATTAGTATCTTTGGCAGAACGTAGGCAAACACTCTCTCTTCCACCCCTTTGAAGGAGGATCTTGGATGCTCAGGCTACCTCTTCACCTTTTTAGGGTTTATTCTTTCATTCTTTCATTATTGTTCATCTAGGTTCACCATGAATATGGTGAACTAAACCTTGTATGTTTGTTGGGGAATCAATGTAATCTCTTGAAGCTCTCATATATGGAATTTATGCTTGCATCTTAATTTAAGACTTATGCTTTCATTCATCATTAGTTAGGGTTTTTCCTCTTTGCTCAATGCTTGCATTGTTTAACTCATTCTATTGCATGATTATTGGTTTTGTCGATACGGACACGTACGGGGAAGTCTAGATCCGGGGAATTTCTCCCAATATTATACTGACAATATTATATTGGTTGTCGTTAAGCTCCTGCACTCATGAACTAATCATTAGGAATGCTAGGAATTGTATGAACTATTTGATTAGGGAGAAGCCATCTAGAATGGTACTTTAGAGAGTGGCATTAACAATGATGATTTGAATGTTGAATTCCTAAAATGTATGAGAGTGGATGAGATGAAATTGACCCCCAACAACATATTCATTCATATAATCCATTGAAAGTGTTTATCTTTTGTCTTTGCCATTGATCAATTCATGCATACATGTTTAGTTTTCGTCTTGCATAATATAATCCAATTATTTCGTTTGTAAGTCTTAGCTAATCAACAAACCACACAACTAAACTAGGCCGTGAGTCCTTTGGGAAGAACGATACTTGGTCTTACCAAGTTTATTACTTGAACGATTCGGTCATACTTGCCGATTGTGAAACAAGTTTGTGACATCATATTTTGGTGCTTACAAATTTGTCCATCAGTCCACCAACGCTAGGTTGTTGGAAACAGTAATTGATAGATTGCAACAACAGAATGCCACTCTTATGGAGCAGAATGCTACTCTGATGCAACAAAACCAGAACACTTTACAGAGTTTGGAGGCCGCTCGCGCCAACTCTGAGACTACACAGCGGCAGTTAATGGAAATTCTTGCTGCTACCAGGGGCACGCCAGGAGCGTCCTCTTCTACTGCTACACCACATGCTGAGTGGAGCTTGGAAAGCTTCCTTCAACATCACCCAGCCAAGTTTAGTGGAACGTGCCTTCCTGATGAGGCAGATCAATGGCTGCGTGACATGGAAAGGATTTTTAATGCAAAGAGGTGTCCGGATGAAAATCGTTTGGCTTTTACAGAATATCTTCTGACTGGAGAAGCGAGCCACTGGTGGGCGAGCGTGAAGGCTATACCGACGGACGCTCACAGTCCTGTTAATTGGGAAGTTTTCAGAAGCAAATTCTATGAGGAGTACTTTCCGGATAGCGTCCGTTTTGCTAAGGAAGTGGAATTTCTGCAACTGGTGCAAGGGGGAATGTCGGTTTCTGAATACACGAACAAGTTTAAGCACTTGGTTCGTTTCAATACAATGGCGACCAGTAAGGAGTGGCAGTGTAGAAAGTTTGAAAATGGGCTGAGAAGTGATCTGAAGGTGTTGATCTCTAGCCTGTGCATTCGGACGTTCCCTGCAATGGTTGAGAGGGCAAAAATGTTGGAGAAGAACATGGCTGAAGCCGAACAACGTAAGAAGCAACAAGCCTCCAGGGGACCGATTCTATCAAGACCAAATCTGAATCGGAATAGTACTCCATACGCTCGTCCAGTGCAGTCGAGTGGATCTCAAGCTATGGTGGTTGCTGGACAATCAGGGCAGCAAGGGTCGGTCAGATGTTTCCAATGTGGAGGACCTCATTTTAGGACAGTGTGCCCTCAGTTGGTTGGAGGAAAATATTGCACTCGGTGTAGGAGAAACGGCCATCTGGAGAACGAGTGCAATATGGGCGGACGTGCTGTTATGAGACCACCGAACGCTGGAAGGAATCAAACAAGAGGTGGTGGACGAGCCCAAGCTGTTGGGCGTGTGTATGCGATTACTGGTGCAGAAGCAGCAAGTTCAGGTACCCTTATCACCAGTACATGCTTGTTATATGGAATGCAATGTTGTGTTTTGTTTGATTCGGGGGCGACACACTCCTTCATCTCGAAGGCGTGCATTGATAAACTGGGTATATCCGAGAGTGAAATGCAGTTCGATTTGGTGGTTTCAACCCCAGCGGCTGGCGAGGTTAGGACGTCTACTATGTGCGTTAGATGTCCTATTGAGGTAGAAGGGCGTAGATATAAGGTGAACCTCATATGTTTGCCTCTCAAAGACTTAGAAGTAATTCTGGGAATGGATTGGCTGAATACCAATCGCATTCTTATAGATTGTGGAGCTAAGGAATTAATTTTTCCTGAAGAAGATGAAGAAGACTTGGGTGTGACACTCGGTCAATTGAAAGAAGATATCATGGAGGGTGCTAGCTGCTTTTTGATAATGACACACAAAGACAGGGAGGTTGGAGATATGAATTTTGAGCGATCGTCCAACAACAAGCACAGTGGAGGACGATCGGTTGTGGACGAATTCCTGGACGTCTTTCCGGATGAAGTGCCAGGATTGCCTCCCGTTCGTGAAGTGGAATTCACGATTGATTTGGTAACTACAGCAGCGCCTATCTCCGTTCAACCTTACCGGATGGCACCAACTGAGTTGGCTGAACTTAAGCAGAAAATTGAAGATTTGATGGACAAGAGATTTATTAGACCGAGCGTCTCACCTTGGGGAGCGCCCGTACTGTTAGTGAAGAAGAAGGATGGCAGCTCTCGCCTCTGCATTGACTATAGACAATTAAATAAGCTGACCATCAAGAACAAGTATCCTCTGCCACGGATTGATGATCTTCTGGACCAACTGCATGGAGCGAGCGTGTTCTCTAAGATAGACTTGAGATCAGGTTATCACCAAATTCGGGTTAAAGAAGGAGACATTCAGAAGACGACCTTCCGTTCACGTTATGGACATTACGAATATGTGGTGATGCCGTTCGGTGTTACGAACGCTCCAGCTGTTTTTATGGATTATATGAACAGAATCTTCAGGCTGTATTTGGATAAGTTTGTGGTAGCGTTCATTGACGACATCCTTATTTATTCCAAGAGTTATGAAGAGCATGAAGAGCATTTAAGACTGGTACTTGGAGTTTTGAGGGAAAAAGAACTGTACGCTAAGTTGTCTATGTGCGAATTTTGGATGAAAGAAGTGCAGTTCTTGGGTCACGTTGTATCCGCTGGTGGAATTTCAGTTGATCCGGCTAAGGTGCGAGCGGTATTGGATTGGGAGAGTCCGCGCTCGGTCACTGAAGTTAGAAGTTTTGTGGGATTGGCGGGCTACTACAGGCGTTTCATAGAAGGATTTTCGAAGATAGTGGCACCGTTGACACAGCTGACCAGGAAAGATCACCCGTTCGCTTGGACCGATCGGTGTGAATCCAGCTTCCAAGAATTGAAGCAGAAGTTGACGAGCGCCCCAGTTTTGGTGATTCCGGACACGGCCAAACCATTTGAAGTCTATTGTGATGCATCTCACCAAGGTTTGGGCTGTGTATTGATGCAAGATAAACGAGCGGTGGCATACGCTTCACGACAGCTGAAAATACATGAGAGGAATTATCCAACGCACGACCTGGAGTTGGCATCGGTCGTTTTTGCTCTGAAGATTTGGAGGCACTACTTGTATGAATCAGTTTTCCAAGTCTTCAGCGATCATAAGAGTCTCAAGTACCTCTTTGATCAGAAGGAGTTGAATATGAGGCAGCGGAGATGGCCTGAATTCTTGAAGGACTATGACTTCGAGCTACTTTATCATCCTGGCAAAGCAAACGTGGTAGCAGATGCGTTGAGCAGGAAGGTGGTGCATGTCTCTTCCATGATGGTTAGAGAATTAAGCTTGGTGGAGAGTTTCAGAGACCTAAGGTTGCAGTTCAATCTAGAACCGGACAACATCAAATGCTGTAACCTTAGGATATCTAGTGACGTGTTTGACCGGATCAGAATGAAGCAATTAGAAGATGAAGAATTAATGAAGATAAGAGGCGCGCTCGGTACAGATCAAGCAAAGGAGTTTGACGCTGGACCGGACGGTCTAGTACGCTATATGGGTAGGACGTGCGTTCCAAACGATGGGGATCTGAAGAGAATTATCCTGGAGGAAGGACATCACAGCCGTCTTAGCATGCACCCTGGCATGACTAAGATGTATCAAGACCTCAGGAAGACGTTCTGGTGGCCTGGAATGAAGAGCGATGTCGCACGCTTTGTGACGTCTTGTTTAACTTGCCAGCGTGCAAAAGCTGAACACCAAAGACCGGGCGGCCTACTGCAACCTCTGGAAATTCCCGAATGGAAGTGGGACAGCATTTCAATGGACTTCGTGACTCACTTACCTCGCACGGTCAAGAATCACGATTCCATTTGGGTGATAGTGGATCGTCTAACGAAGAGTGCTCACTTCCTAGCGGTTAACTTGAAGATGTCAATGACTAACTTGGCAAAGCTTTACATCAAGGAGATCGTTCGTCTACATGGAGTGCCGTCCAGCATTATCTCTGACCGAGACACGAGATTCACCTCTCAGTTTTGGCAATCCCTGCAAAGTGAACTGGGCAGCAAACTTCAAATGAGTTCAGCGTACCATCCTCAGACGGACGGTCAATCCGAGAGAACCATCCAGACGCTCGAAGATTTATTAAGGACGTGCGTGCTCGATCACATGGGCGTTTGGGATGAAGTCTTGCCGTTAGTGGAGTTCACCTACAACAACAGCTTCCAGTCCAGCATTGGAATGGCTCCCTTCAAAGCTCTTTACGGACGTAAGTGCCGCACGCCACTTTGCTGGTTTCAAGAAGGAGAGAACGTATTGACGGGACCGGAACTCATTCAACAAACGACTGAAAAGGTGAAGTTAATTCAAGAGAGGCTGAAGACGTCTAGAAGCAGGCAGAAATCATATGCAGATAAGAGAAGAAGGCCGTTAGAGTTCAAAGCTGGTGATCACGTATTCCTTAGACTGAATCCAACCACTGGAGTAGGCAAAGCTATGCGATCAAAGAAGTTGTCTCCCAAGTTCGTAGGGCCGTATCAGATCATAAGGAAGATTGGACCAGTAGCATACGAGCTAGCCTTGCCTCCCCAATTGTCCAACCTTCATCCGGTGTTTCACGTTTCTCAACTCTGGAAATACATAGCGGATCCCTCGCACATATTGGAGCTAGATGACGTTCGTCTTCGTCAAGACCGAACGCTGGAAATGAAGCCGGTTCGAGTGGAAGACGTTCGCACCAAGTTATACAAGGGAAAGGACGTTCGGTTGGTGAAAGTTGTATGGGACGACAAGACGGGCGACTCTACATGGGAAGTGGAGGATGCCATGAAGGACTTATACCCTCATCTATTCCCTGGTAAGATTTAATTTTCGAGGACGAAAATTTTTGTAGTTAGGGGGATTGTCACGTCACATTTAATACACTGCTGAGTCACCTAGTTGCTTCCATAAATACCCCACGTCATTTGCTCAGAAACATTAAACACCCACCCTGAACTCCATGCATGCACGCCACTTGTCAAAATGGAAGCTTCTGAAGTCAGTAGTGGGGTGCAGGTGTCGACAGGAGGGATGTTCGTTAGTTTGAAAGTGGGATTTGAACAAAAGTGATTTTTCTGGAAAACCTCCCACTCTCCTGCGCGCACCTCCTCCCCTTCCAAACTCAGATTTTCCATTTCTCCTCCTTCTCTCTAGAACCCTTCTCCTTCTCTCTTCTGCAACTTAACATTCTCTTCTCCGATCACGTTTCAGAACCGTAGAAAACGTTCCCTACACCGTGAGCTCCATCTTGGACCGAACAACTTCCAACTCTGTAACCGGTAAGTTTCCCAACCTAGACGCTCGTTTCTGGATTTCCTGCAAACCCAGATTCAGCTGCATGCAAGGGTGTAAACTAAGTCCCTGCGTTTTCTTTTGGTTAGTTTTAGTTGAGGAGCTTAAGAGAAAAGTTGAGAATAGAAAGCCACATTTGGACGAGTCAAGATCTCTCTTAGAACGATCACTACTGATCCGGGTAAGGGAAGCTTATTAAATTTAATTTTTGAGTTATACTGTGTTGTATGAATGTTCTGTGAATTATACTGTGTTGGATGAATGTTCTGTGAATTATATTAAGTATGATCTATGGTATTTGATTTTGGTATATGATTATGAGGATGAGATGATGCATGATAAGTAGGAAATGTACTATTGTATGATTAAACTGAAATATGAAATATATGATAAGATGAGTATTTGAAAGTATATGATGAGAAATGTATAATGTAAATGAAACTGTGATTTTGAATTCTCTTATGATATTGAACGTTCGTCATCGAACGTTCTTTGACCGTTCGGTGTTATTACCAAATTCAATTGTAAAGGAATTCTTTCATTTGGAAAGAATTCTGTTTGAGGACGAACGCCCTCTTGTATTAGAGCTACGTTTGAGCGATCGGCCGAACGTAGATATCCTGAGTATTTTGTGAGAATTGAGAAACCTATAAAAGTAACTTTGAACTCTTAGTCATTTTGCGACGCTCGTCCCAAAGCATACGTTATAAGTAGCGCTCGGTCTTATACCGAACGCCAGTTCTTTCCGTAATTACCAAATGATTAGAAATAACGTTCGTCCTGAACTTTCATAGCGTTCGTCTTAAACTTAAATTACGTTTGTTCTAAATTTCAGTAAATTCGCGTACCGAGTTCGGTCATTTACTGGCAGTCGGTTTACTCTAACTAAATTGTCCTTTGTACATTTAATACTCGTCTTTTGTATCTCCATCCAGTTGGATTTGACTCTGAATCTTGGTACTTAATTTATTCTAAGTATAAATCAAATCGTTCTAGAGTCAGTTCATATAACTGATTCAAATTGTAATGACGTTCGTCATGTAAAATGCGTCAGCTTTATTCTTTTGAAAAGAGGACCTCTCGGTCTCGCTTTTGACGTTCGTCCTCGTTATGAAGAGGATTGAACGCTCGTCCTTTTATGAAAGTGGAACAAAGAATGAAAATGTTATTAAGAGGAAAAATTATAATGTGCGAACAGTATGAGAGCTGAAATTATGATTGTGGATTTTGAACGAGCGTTCCAGGGAAGAACGACTCTTGAATGGAATTGAAATGGTAAAGTATGAATGTGGTAAGCTTAGATGGTAGTTCATCCTGATATTCCGTGAGTGCTCGTTCTCAAGTAGAGAGGAGTATGTCATGTGTGGGAATGGCAGGAGGTCATAGTCCATAACTGTAACTTGGACAGAACGGACTAACCTCAGGTGGCGACTGATGATTATTCCAGTTATCCCACATGTGTGCACGAACGCCTTAGCTACACAGTATTCATACAGTCCGGACATTTTGTCTAGTATCAGTAATTGGTTTGAGGGAATGAATTTATTTAAATACATGTTGTGATTATTTGATTTGTTGATATGTTATGAAATGTTGATTTACTTGAATTAAATTCAATAAGCTTACCCTTCGTTTTCCATTGTGTTGTCTGTATCTGTACGTCCGTCTTGTCCTTGCAATGATCATCCGTGTGGATGTGAGCAGAGGGAGATGCATCTCTGGAAGAAACGCTTGAAGAAGGAATTCTGGCTGAAGAGAATTTAGTGGAAATTGAAGTGAAGGCCGAACAGTAGGACGTTCGGTTATGTTTTAGTCTAGTTAGAATAGTGGGCCGTTAGAGCGAGTGCCCTTTTTGCTTTATGTTGAATATTTGAACGTTCGGTATTTATTTTTGTAAACCGTTCGTTCTTATTACTTAGTGAACGCTCGTAAAATTTTATGCATCTATGTAAGGCCGTTCGGCCACCTGCGAGGTTTATCTCGTTATTTTGTAAGACTGTTTTGTTATATTAATACATGTGAATATTCTATTATATACTTGATGACTGTATAATTTTGGGATGTTACAGATCAAATTTCTGAAGAAGTTCAGTAGAAAGAAGAAAAAGAAGAAGGAACTTGAGCTTTACTTGGTCAAGCTAATGACGTTAAAAGAGCGCTTGCTGGGAGGCAACCCAGTGGATTTAAAAACTTTTGATTTGGTTTTGTAACTTTTAATTTGTGGACATTATTTTGTAAATATTTTGTTGGATACAGCATCTACTGAAGGATGCTAGGTGGTTAAGTATCTACTGAAGGATACTAAGTTTGTAACACCTACTGATGGGTGTTAGTGAGAAAATTTTGCACCTACTGATGGGTGTTGGTAAGTCTGTAACACCTACTGATGGGTGTTGGTAAGTTTGAAACACCTACTGATGGGTCTTGGTGGATTTTGGGTCAGGCTCGTGACGTTAAACAAGCGCTACCTGGGAGGCAACCCAGTTGATTGATTGTTTTTGTTTGTTTTATTTTAGTTAGGGTTTGCATAAGTATTTTAAACATTGAATTGTAGGGAACCAGTGAGGGGCATGTCTAGGAGGCACGTAGGTTAAGAAAAGAAGGAGAAGAGCACATCACGAAAGTGCCGCTGAGCGGTACTCTCGCAGATGGGCTTTAGTTCCCCTTAGCGGGACCCGAGCCCATTAGGGTATTTTTATACCCTAAGTTGCGCATTTGCTCATACTTTCTGACTCTTCTCTGCACACACACTCCTACATACCTTTTCAAAGGTTCTCTACAACTTTTCCCTCATCCCTCTTTAGAAAATCTCCCTTCCACTCACTTGCTCACTAGTTTTCCATCTAAGTTTGGGGTTGGGAGAGAGCATCATTGAAGGGGCTGATTTCTTCATTGTGGTTTACTAATGCTTAATAATGTATCTTTTGGTTTTGTGAATTATGTTTGATGCAGGGATGGCCTCCTCATTGGGCAAAAAGAATCAAGACTATAAGATCCAAGAAGAGGAAGATACAGAGGACAACTCAGATTGATGAGGAGCTGAGATAACATTTACGGATGAATGTTATCATATGCTTATGCTTTTGTTGGTTTAAGTTTTCTAAACTTATTTATTTTTTGTTTTAGATTAGGCTTTGATGTACTCTATTGGAAACCTGTTTTGTTATGATGGTTTGCTATTAACTGTGATTGTGTGATAAGTAATGCTTGATGATGATTAGTGATTGATTGATGTTGAGATAGATGTGCACATTAAAATGCTTATACAGGTGATTCACAAGCTTTGTGAACAAATGCAGGATATCATGATTGTGATTGTGAAATTAAGCAGCATGTGTATGTCAAATGTGAATGAGCTTATATGTGAGGTTTTGAGCTCCAGAGTTTTTTGCATGATTGAATGCTATTACTTTGAAAGCATGAATGACTTTGCCCAGGTTTTCTATGATTGAATCAATTGCTTGTTTTGCATCATGTGATCAAGGTCGTTTGTTGGAACCCTTTTTATTGGCCAAATTCATAAAGTTAGCCTACTAAAAGAGAACACTTTGTGTTCTATCCTTTGAACCCTTAGCCTTGAACATACATTGAAAACCCTTGATTGAAAATCTTTACCTTGAGTTAAGTAGAAGATCTTGTGTGGTATTGTTAAATGTTCAAGTTTGGGGTTGTTGGGAAAACATGAAAAAGGAAAAGCATTGAGCTAAGAGCTAAAAAAGTAAGAATATGCAAAGAAGAAGAAAAAGAAAAGAAAAAAAAAAGTAGCAAAGCTCAATGCAAATGCAAAGGCAAGTTGGGAAGAATAAGAAAAATTGTGTTGTTATGATTCTCTTAACTCAAGGATTTTGTGATCCAAAAAAACCAATTTTCTCGTTAGCCCAGCCACATTATAAGCCATTGAAAAGTCCTTGTGATGATGCATGCTTGTGAATGTTTTTGATTGTGGTAAAATGAAAGGCAAAGTTGATTCATGTAACATTGTGATAGTGGAGCGAATGAGTGAAACACTTTACCTCTTATACACTTGTGTGTTGACTGAAACACTTTACCTAGTGAGGAAATATTCCATAAGCACATGAACATCCATGCTTAATTGATTGATCATTCATGAAAAATAGCATTTGTTGGAATTTAAATGACTTTGTGAACACTAAAGCATGTGCACATCTTGATTGAACTCTTGGTCATAAGTTTGAGTGAAGTTGTTACTTATCTTGAAAAAGAGGATTTTTGAATGAGTGAACCATCATATGAATTGGTTGAAGATTGAGTTACATCTTGTTTGCTTGAGGACAAGCAAAGTTCTAAGTTTGGGGTTGTGATAAAGTTGAAAAACTGTTATTTTCATGCTTAAAATTGACACAAAAAGCAACCTTTACACTTAGAAACTAGCTTGAAATCATGCTTTTATCCATATTTTCAGAAATAAGAGAGCTGGACAGGTTTATGCTTGATTTCAGTTTTTTTGTGCAGGTTTTAAGGTGAATTTAGTGAAAGAAGTGAAGAAGGAGAGAGATGGAATCAGAACAGTCAACCAGAAACCAGAAAAGTCAACCAGTCAACCAGAAAAGTCAATCAGTCAACCAAAAAGTCAACCAATCAACCAAAAAGTCAACCAGTCAACCAGACGAGTTTTGGGCCAGTTGTATGCGATTTTATGATCTGTTTGGGCCTGGACCCGTTTTCTATTATTTTTATGTCCTATTTAAAGACCTAGATGTCTTAAGGTTGGTATCTTTGGCACAAACGAAGCAAACACTCTCTCTTCCACCCCTTTGAAGGAGGATCTTGGATGCTCAGGCTACCTCTTCACCTTTCTAGGGTTTTATCTTTCATTCTTTCATTATTGTTCATCTAGGTTCACCATGAATATGGTGAACTAAACCTTGTATGTTTGTTGGGGAATCAATGTAATCTTTTGAAGCTCTCATATATGGAATTTGTGCTTGCATCTTAATCTAAGATTTATGCTTTCTTTCATCATTAGTTAGGGTTTTTCCTCTTTGCTTAATGCTTGCTTTGTTTAACTTATTCAATGCATGATTATTGATTTTGTCGATACGGGAACGTACGGGGAAGTCCAGATCCGGGGAATCTCTCCCAATATTATATTGGTTGTCGTTAAGCTCCTGTGCTAAGAGAACTAATTATTAGGAATGCTAGAAATCGTATGAACTCGTAATTAGGGATAGGCCTTTTTGACAAGGTAATTTAGAGAGTGGCATTAACAATGATGATTTGAATGTTGAATTCCTAAAATATATGAGAGTAGATAAGATGAAATTGACCCCCAACAACATATTCATATATATATTTCATTGAAAGTGCTTGTCTTTTGCTTTTGCCATTGATCAAAACCTCATGCATACATGTTTAATTTCTGTTTTGCATATTAAACCTCAATTATTTCGTCCTTAAGTCTTAGCTAATCAACAAACCACACAACTAAACTAGGCCGTGAGTCCTTTGGGAGAACGATACTTGGTCTTACCAAGTTTATTACTTGAACGATTCGGTCATACTTGCCGATTGTAAAACAAGTTTGTGACATCATATTTTGGTGATCATAAATTTGTCCATCACTCTTCTCCTTCTTTTCTTAACCTACGTGCCTCCTAAACATGCCCCTCACTGGTTCCCTGCAATTCAATTCTCAGGTTACTTATGCACAACCCTATTATACTACTACAATGAAACAAACAGAAACAATCAATCAACTGGGTTGCCTCCTAGGTAGCGCTTGTTTAACATCACGAGCCTGACCCAAAATCCACCAACACCTATCAGTAGGTGTTACAATACTTACCAACACCCATCAGTAGGTGCAAAATTTTCTCACCAACACCCATCAGTAGGTCTTACACACTTAGCATCCTTTAGTAGATGCTATATCCAACTAGCATCCTTCAGTAGATGCTATGTCCAACAAAATATTTACAAAATAATGTCCACAAATTAAAAGTTACAAAAACAAAAATAAAATCAAAAGTTTTTAAATCACTGGGTTGCCTCCCAACAAGCGCTCTTTTAACGTCATTAGCTTGACCCAGTAAAGCTCAAGTTCCTTCTTCTTTTTCTTCTTCCTACTAAACTTCTTCAGAAATTTGATCAAACCAGGAACCTGTTGCAGTGTCTCAATCATAGGAACTTTAATCTCCAATTTCTTGAAGATTTCCATAAAGCACTTAAATTTCTTTTCCTTCCTATGATTCTTCTTTAGATGAGGATGGGATTTTTCATATGATTTCTTCTTCTTTCCTCTCATCTTCTTTTTCTTCCTTTTTCTTTCCCTAAATTTTCTCTTTTTCTTTTCTTTTATTTTTTTCTTCCCTTTTCTTTTTCTTTTCAACTTCTTTATTTTCACACAAATTTTCTTTCTCTCTTCTCTCTCAACCACTTCTTTTTCTTTTTCTTCATCTTTATTTTTCTCACTCAACTCTTCTTTTTCTTTTCTCTCTATCTTTTCCTCATCTCCCCCTATTTTTTTATCATCAAGAATCTTTTCACTTTGAGTGACAATGGCTTGCCCTTCTTCCTTAAGGTTAACTTCAGTATTAACCTCCTCATTCAATCTCTGACTAATGTAATGAAGGTGCATCTTCATCCTTTTACATGATTCTTCAATGCTTTTCTGAGTAGCGTCAGAATTTTTCAAAAATCGCTGAAGGGTTTCATCCAAACTATCCAAACTTCCTGATAGAACAAGTTGTTGTTGTTGCTTGCTAAATTGCCCTGATTGTCCAGCTTGCCCACTTTGTTCTTGACCAATACTTGGGTGTGGTTTCCACCCTTCATTGAAGTTTCCCTGACAGTATGGAAATTGATTGGCCGTGAAGTTAACATCCTCTAAAGCTTCCACTGGAAAGGCGCATTGACCATTGATATGGTCACCCCCACATAATTCACACATCAATTCACACATCTGTGGTTGAACCTGTGCAACAGTCTATAACTCTTTTGGCAATTGTTCAAGTATCTTTGTGAGATTCTCCAATTGTTGAGTTATTAACTTGTTCTGAGCTATCAAGGCATCATTGGATTGCAACTGTAGAACTCCTTTTTGTTGAATAGGAGCTCCTCTTTCACTGTTCCACTTATTGTCATTCGTAGTCATGTTTTCAATTATTTCTGTGGCTTCCTCTGGAGTTTTCCATTTGATATTGCCTCCAGCTGAGGCGTCAAGCATCATCATGGTTTGTGAACCAAGACCTCCAAGGAAGATTAGGACTACTTCTCCTTCGTTAAATCCATGCGTGGGAGGCTTTCTTAATAGACTTTTGTACCTGTCCCATGCGTGACCTAGTGTTTCCTCCATGCCTTGTGCAAATGAAGAGATCTCTTGCTTCCCTTTGTTGATTTTAAAGCTTTGTTGTTGCCATTGTTGTTGTGGTTGGTTCTCAAATTGTCCAGCAGCTTGCCAAAATTGGCTTTGATCCATGCTTGAGTGAGGTTCCCACCAGTGGTTGAGATTACTTTGATAGAATTGAGTGTCCATATAGTTAAATTCTTGATCAAATTGCATTCTGCAGACATTAGGCACAAAACTCTAGAAAATATTTGTTAGCACAAAAAGATAGAGAAGATAGATAAAAACAAATCAAAGGATATAATTGAAAAGATAAGAAGATAGGAAATAAAAACAGAAAAATAAAATAAAATAAAATAAAAACAGAAAATAAAATAAAATAAAATAAAATAAAATAAAATAAAAACCAAAAAATAAAATAAAATAAAATAAAAACTGAAAAATATAAACAGAAAAAATAAAAAATTCGAAATTTAAATTAAAAATTCAAAAACAAGTCAAAGATAATCAATAATCAAACAAATAAACTAGTTAAACCACGAGTCCCCGGCAACGGCGCCAAAAACTTGATGGACAAATTTATGAACACCGAAATACGGCGTCACAAACTTGTTTTACAATCGGCAAGTATGACCGAATCGTTTCAAGTAATAAACTTGGTAAGACCAAGTATCGTTCTCCCAAAGGACTCACGACCTAGTTTAGTTATGTGATTTGTTGATTAGCTAAGACTTAAGAACGAAATAATTGGATTTTATATGCAAAAGACGAAAATAAACATGTATGCATGAGGGTGATCAATGGCTAAAACAAAAATACAAATACTTTCAATGGAATATATGGATGAGTATGTTGTGGGGTTTATCAATTTCATCTTATCCACTCTCATATATTTTAGGAATTCAACATTCAATTCATCATTGTTAATGCCACTCTCTAAATTACCTTTCAAGAAGGCTTCTCCCTAATTACGAGTTCATACGATTCCTAGCATCCCTAATAATTAGTTCATTCAGCGCAGGAGCTTAACGACAACCAATATACTATTGGGAGAAATTCCCCAGATCTAGACTTCCCCGTACGTTTCCGTATCGACAAAATCAATAATCATGCAGTGAATGAGTTAAACAAAGCAAGCATTGAGCAAAGAAGGAAAACCCTAACTAATGATGAAAGAAAGCATAGGTCTTAAATGTAAGATGTAAAAACAAATTCCATATATGAGAGTTTCATAAGACTACATTGATTCCCCAACAACAATACAAGGTTTAGTTCACCATATTCATGGTGAAACTAGATGAACAATAATGAAGTAAGGAAAGATAAAACCCTAAAAAGGTGAAGAGGTAGCCTGAGCATCCAAGATCCTCCTTCAAAGGGGTGGAAGAGAGAGTATTTGCTTCGTCACAGCCAAAGATACAAACCCTAGGAAACCCTAAAGCTTATATACTATTCGTAAATTACAGAAAAATTAGGCCCAAGCCCATAAGTGTGCCGCTCAGCGGTAAAGTACCGCTAAGCAGTAAGTGCGCGAGCTCGATTCTTCCCCTCAGCTGCCATTTTGCCCCTCAGCGGATCCAACGTGACTTCCTGAGTGCCGCTCAGCGGTAAACTGCCGCTGAGCGGTAGTTCCGGCTCCTCCTTTTGCACTTTTTGATGTCTTTTCTGATTCCCTTTCTCTCCTTCTTCACTTCTTTCACCAAATTCACCTTAAAACCTGCACAAAAACATTGAAATTAAGCATAAACCTGTCCAGCTCTCTTATTTCTGAAAATATGAATAAAAGCATGATTTCAAGCTAGTTTCTAAGGATAAAGGTTGCTTTTAGTATCTATTTTAAGCATGAAAATAACAGTTTTTCAACTGTTATCACAACCCTAAACTTAGAACTTTGCTTGTCCTCAAGCAAACAAGATGTAACTCAATCTTCCACCAATGCATATGATGGTTCACTCATTCAAAAATCTTCTTTTTAAGATAAGTAACAACTTCAATCAAACTTATGACCAAAATTTCAATCAAGATGTGCACATGCTTTAGTGTTCACGAATTCATTTAATATCCAACAAATGCTATTTTTCATGAATGATCAATCAATTAGGCATGGATGTTTATGTGCTCATGGAATACTTCCTCACCAGGTAAAGTGTTTCACTCACACTCAAGTGTATAAGAGGTAATCACTCATTCACTCTACTATCACAATGTCACATGAATTAACTTTGCCTTTCATTTAACCACAATCAAAAACATTAACAAGCATGCATCATCACAAGGACTTTTCCATGGCTTATAACGTGGCTGGGCTAACAAGAAAATTGGTTTTTCTGGATCACAAAATCCTTGAGTTAAGAGAATCATAACAACACAATTATTCTTATTTTTCCCAACTTTCGTTTGCATTGAGCTTTGCCTTTCTTTTCTTTTCTTTCTCTTTTTCTTTTAACATTCTTATTTCTTGGCTTCTTAGCTCAATGCTTTTCCCTTTTTCTTTTTCATGCTTTCCTAACAATCCCAAACTTGAACATTTATCAATACCACACAAGATTTTCTACTTAACTCAAGGTAAAGCTTTTCAAGAATGGTTTTCAATTCATGTTCAAGGCTAAGGGTTCAAAGGATAGAACACAAAGCGTTCTCTTTTACTGGGCTACTTTATGAATTTGGCCAATAACAAGGGTTCCAACAAACGGCCTTGATCATATGATGCAAAACAAGCAATTGATTCAATCATAGAAAACCTGGGCAAAATCATTCATGTTTCCAAAGCAATAGCATTCAATTAATAAAAACTCTGGAGCTCAAAACCTCACATATAAGCTCATTCACATTTGACATACACATCCTGCTTAATCTCACAATCACAATCCATATATTCTGCATTTGTTCACAAAGCTTATGAATCACCTGTATAAGCATTTTATGTGCACATCTATCTCAACATCAATCAATCAATAATCATCATCAAACATTACTTATCACACAATCACAGTCAATAGCAAACCATCATAACAAACCAGGTTTCCAATAGAGTACATCAAACCTAATCTAAAACAAAAGTAAATAAGTTCAGAACACTTAAACCAACAAAAGCATAAGTTCATGATAGCATTCATCAGTAAATGCTATCTTAGCTCCTCATCAATCTAAGCTGTCCTCTGTATCTTCCTCTTCTTCCTCATCTTCATCATCTTCAAACGCATCATCATCATCAGCTTCATCTTCTTCCATCTCCCTAACTGAAGCTTCAGCTGCTTCAGCTCCTCCTCCTTGCACCGGCTCCTCTGGCCAAGCTACCACATTATGGAATTCCTCCATAGTCCACCTGTGAGCGGGAGGTGTATCATACATCCCCACAATCATCTCAGCATTAGCCACCTGCCCTCTATGAATGGACTGTAACTGAGCACCTATAAGAGACATGTACATGTCCCTCATCTGGAATGGTTCTGCTTCATGTGTATCAGCAGATGTCTGGCTCTGTGCTTGCCCTCTTTCTCTGCGAGCACGGCGTGGTGGAACTGGCTGAGCTGCCTCCTCACCTCCATAGTACTGTCTGTAATATGCCTCATCAATAGCTTTTCTTGGCCTTTCAAATGGTGGAGCAGAAGTGTCCACCCCAGCTATCTTACAAAGGTGAGTGATTAAGGAGGGATGTCCGAGGGGTGCTTTGTTATTTGAGGTATTAGCACATACACTAATTTCATCAGCTATCACCTGCCCAATGTTAACATTCAAGTTCCTGATAGCACAGTAGATGAAGAGTGCCCGGCTGAGAGTAATATCTGACACATGTGAACATGGTTGAATGTTGGCATGAGAAAATGCCATCCAATACTTTGCAAGAGGAGTCAGATCAACCCTCCTAATGTTTACCACTGAGCCAGATCTATTCCTTTGGAAGTGTCCTCCAAGTATACATAGTACTCTTTCTACATCCTCAAAATCAGCCCCTTCCTCCAGGCAAAGAGCAAACTGGCACTGCTCACCAGCCCAGACAGTATCCAGGAAGTTATTAATAGAATCAGGATCATACCTGATAGCATGGCCTCTGACATAGCCCAGATAATTTTCAGCTGGATAATCACCAATTTTCTTTGCATTGGTGTAGAATTCTTTTACCACAGCTATGTTGGCAGGTGCAGGATATGTGGCTAGCTTTCCCCAGTCATTCCCTAACAATTGCTCTCTAAATTGAGGAGCAAAGTTAGGTATCATTCCAACTTTTCTTTCCATGAGGATTGAATAATGGAGTCAAGAAGAGGATTGAATTAGAGGTTTTGGGTGTGATTTGATTGTGTTTTCACTTGTTCCCCATTGCTCCTCTATTCTTTTTGGTTTGTAGCTTCTCATCCATATTTATCCTCCCTTGTCCTTGACCCCATTTCACCCATAAAAGACCTTTTGATTTGAACATGCATATGTTTTGAGTGTTGATATTAGAGGGTTGTCAAGTTTGTTGTTGCTTGTTCTCTTGAGTGCATTGAGTTGAAATTCTTTACCTTAGACACTTGAGAGAAACACTGATAGTGCATCTGTGAGGTTTTGTTACTTTTGATTCACCTCTTAAGCTGATTGATCATTTTTCCATGTCTCGAATTGCTTGGATGATTTCTGTGAGTATCTGCTTTCTTTGATTTTGTGTTGGATATTGTCTACTGCCTTTCTTGGTCCAGCTGCCTTGAGAACTGTGTAATTTAGTTTCTTTCCTCGTGAGTCTTTGTTTTCTGTGTGCTGAGTTTGTGTCACTTCCCTGATGTCCTTTGAACTATTCCTTGATTTGCGTCTTGATTTTGCCTAGGAGTGGTGATGCATCAAGGAGGATGCATAGGAGCAGATCCGTGAGACTGGAGGAAGCAACCAGCTCTGCTGCAACTGAAGAATCAATGGAACAATCAAGAAAAGCTTGGTGCAGTGCTGGATCAGTTGTAGCCGAGAAGGCTCTCTGTTTTGGCTGGACTGAATGGAATGTATGCAGCGGATTGAATTGATTATGGTGAGGTGAAATGGAAGTTTGCTTGAGGGAATGGTAGACTATCTCAGGCGGCTTCCACAATGGAAGAAGATAGCAATGGAAAAGCAAGCAAGTAGAGATGACTTTCGGATGAGAGAAAATTGCAAAGTGCAGAATTCATCTTTTATATATTTCCAAAAGTGAAATACATGCTTAGCCCAGGAGATTATATAGCTAGATCTCAAGTCCAGGCCATGCTTATGCATGTGAGGTAAGTAGATCCATAAAATACGGATCAAATGCCACCTCACCCACATGTGCAAAGTGTGATGGATTTCTAGAAGCCATATTATTCACGTGGCTTATTACATAGGCACATAAGGGGAATTAAAATAAGCTAATACTACCCCTTAGGCTACTATGCACACCCCCCCATGTGCCAAAGTCCACTTTTACCCTTCTCCATGTTTTGGCATCTTAAAAGCATCTTCTAGATCTCTAATCTTCCATCCAAAGATAGCAAAAAGGGTTTGGTCTTTGGGAGAGTACTCATCTTGTAGTTTCTTAATCATCCCTCTTGTGATAGGCCCAATGGTGCTAGGCCTTCTTGTATCATCCCCTCCCTCTTGAGAGGGATTTGCCCTCAAATCCATAGGGTCGTCATCTTCACTTGCATAACCTGCAAAAGGTTTAAGGTCAGATATATTGAAGGTAGCATGAACACCATATTCAGGGGGAAGATCAATTTGATATGCATTGTTATTTATCCTCCTGATCACTCTAAAAGGTCCATCTCCTCTAGGATTGAGTTTGGATTTTCTTAGTTGAGGAAATCTTTCCTTTCTAAGATGAACCCAAACAAGATCACCTTCATTGAAGATTAACTCTTTCTTGCCCTTGTTGTGTTGCTTGGCATATTTCTCATTTTGTTGTTGAATTTGGTTTTTAACCTTGTGATGTAATTCTTTGATAAACTTAGATTTAGATACCCCCTCTTGATGAACAAAATCAATAGAATTTGGAAGGGGTATTAAATCCATGGGTGTCAAAGGATTAAAACCATAAACAACTTCAAAAGGAGACAATTTAGTAGTTCCATGAACTACTCTATTGTAGGCAAACTCGACATGAGGAAGAGACTCATCCCAAGATTTGTGATTGCCTTTTAGAACTACCCTTAGTAAAGTGGAAAGAGATCTATTTACTACCTCAGTTTGACCATCTGTTTGAGGATGGCAAGTAGTAGAAAAAGATAACTTAGTCCCTAATCTAGACCATAAGGTCCTCCAAAAGTGACTAAGAAATTTTGTATCTCTATCCGAAACTATTACCTTAGGTAGACCATGAAGTTTAACCACATCTCTAAAGAATAACTTTGCAATGTTGCTTGCATCATCTACTTTGTGGCAAGGTATAAAATGAGCCATTTTGCTAAATCTATCTACCACCACAAAGATAGAATCAAAACCCCTAGAAGTTTTGGGAAGACCTAACACAAAATCCATACTTATTTCTTCCCAAGGGGTGGAAGCAACATTCAAAGGAGTATAAAGTCCATGAGGCATTGATTTAGATTTAGCTTCTAAACAAGTTATACACTTAAAGCAATGCCTTTGAACATCCCTTCTCATGTGAGGCCAAAAGAATTTTTCTTTCAACATGCCAAGGGTCTTTTCTACCCCAAAATGCCCCATTAATCCTCCCTCATGTGTCTCTTTAACAAGGAGTTTTCTATGTGAACCTTGGGGAATGCAAATTTTTCCTTCTTTAAAAAGATACCCCTCTTTCACATAGAATCCTCCTTGAGGCTTATTGAGACATTCCTCATAGATATGAGCAAAATCAAGATCTTGTGAATATAATTCAAGAATGTTATTAAATCCAAGAATTTGAGCTCCCAATGTGGCTAATAGATTAATTTTTCTTGACAAAACATCAGCCACCACATTGGATTTTCCTTTCTTGTATTTAATAACATAAGTGAATTGTTCAATGAATTCCAACCACTTAGCATGCCTCTTTTGTAACTTGTGTTGGCTCTTCAAATACTTAAGTGATTCATGATCACTATGAATGATAAACTCCTTGCCAACAAGGTAATGTGCCCAAGTTTGAAGAGCCCTCACAAGTGCATATAGTTCTTTGTCATAGGTGGGGTAGTTACAAGAGGCACCATGAAGTTTTTCACTAAAGTATGCAATTGGATGTCCTTCTTGTAATAATACTGCACCTATGCCAAATCCTGAAGCATCACATTCTAGCTCAAAAGTTTTGGAAAAATTTGGCAAAGCTAGAATGGGTGCTTGTGTGAGCTTCTCTTTGAGTAGCTCAAAAGCTTTTTGTTGTTTATCCCCCCAATGGAATGTAACATCTTTTTTCACCAACTCATTGAGGGGTGAAGCAAGACTAGAGAAGTTAGGAACAAATCTTCTGTAAAAGCTTGCCAACCCATGGAAGCTCCTTACTTCTCCTACATTCTTTGGAGGAGGCCAATCTTGGATAGCCTTTATTTTTTCTGGGTCCACATGAACCCCATTTTTGGTGACCACAAATCTAAGAAATATGACACTATCAACACAAAAGGTACACTTGTCAAAGTTTGCAAACAATTTGTGTGTTCTAAGAATTGTTAAAACAACTCTCAAATGATTTTCATGAGTTTGCAAATTTTGACTATATACCAAGATGTCATCAAAGTAAACAACTACAAACTTCCCAATGCAATCCCTAAGGACATGATTCATAAGTCTCATGAATGTGCTTGGAGCATTTGTAAGACCAAAAGGCATAACTAGCCATTCATATAATCCAAACTTGGTCTTAAAGGCAGTTTTCCATTCATCACCTTCTTTAATTCTTATTTGGTGATAGCCACTTTTTAAATCTACCTTTGAAAATATTTGTGCTCCATGCAATTCATCCAACATATCATCAAGCCTAGGAATGGGATGTCTATACTTGATTGTGATGTTGTTGATAGCTCTACAATCACAACACATGCGCCACTTACCATCTTTTTTTGGGACAAGCAACACTGGTACAGCACATGGACTTAGACTCTTTTGAACTAAGCCTTTATCTAGCAACCCTTGGACTTGTGTCTCAATCTCCTTAGTTTCTTGGGGGTTTGTCCTATAGGCTGGCCTATTAGGAAGAATTGCCCCTGGAATGAAATCAATTTGATGTTCAATTCCTCTTATGGGTGGAAGCCCTTTTGGAATTTCTTGTGGGAATAGATCATCAAATTCTTTCAAAAGTTTTTGAATGGAAGGAGAAGGAGTTGAAGTCTTTGAATCACTAGATGTGCATGTAAGTGTCCCTTGACAAAGAAGAAGATATGAAGGTTGCTCAACTTGAAGTATATTGATTAAAGTCTTTTTGTTTAAAAGGACTTCATGTTGAGTGACCTTAGGTGGCACATTTGTTGCTATACCTTCCTTTCTTTTTGACTTTTTCTTTTGATCATGTTCTTGCTTTCTTAAAGACTTCATTTGTGCTTGATCCTTAGCCACTTGGGTAGGAGTCAAAGGATGAAGCACAAATTTCTTGTCCTTTTGATGGATAGTGATGGTATTGGTTAGACCATGATGGATAGTTTGATGATCAAATTGCCATGGTCTCCCCAATAACACATGACATGCTTCCATGGGAACTATATCACACAAAACTTCATCTTTGAAGTTCCCAATGGAAAATGCCAACTTCACTTGATTCTTGACTATTATATCCCCATCTTCATTTAGCCAATGAAGTTTATAAGGTTTTGGATGGGGTATAATATCAAGTTTCAACTTCTCAACCAACCTTGTGCTACAACAATTGCAACAAGATCCACTATCAACAATGAGAGAACAATGATTTTCTTGAATTTTACATCTTGTGTGAAAGATGTTCTCTCTTTGTGATATGTGTTCAAGACTTGGTTGGTTGCTAAGTATTCTTCTCACCATGAGCAGTTGCCCATCATCAGCATATATTTCCTCTTCCCTCTCTTCTTCCTCACTCTCACTTGTGCTAGTTGGGGTGCCACTTTCACTACTATAAATGTCCTTGCCTTTCAAAATAATGTTTCTTTTTGTAGGACATTGAGTAGCTACATGACCCCTTCCTAGACATTTGAAGCATTTGATTTCACTGGTTCTGGTGTGTGAGGGTGTTTCTTTCTTGGGTCTCTCTTCTATTTTGGCTAGAGGTTTAAATGGCTCTTTTTCTTTAAAAATTTTCTTTTCAAAAGTAGGTTGAACTTGAATTCTTTTAGAAGAAGATTTTCTCAAGTTTTGTTGTTCTACCTTTATACATATTTGAACAAGATCATTCAAATCTCTATAAGGTAGAAGTTCAACCCTATCTCTTATGTCAAAATTGAGCCCACTTAAAAATCTAGCTAAAGTAATTTCTGGACCCTCCACTATACCTGCCCTCATCATATACAACTCCATCTTTTGTCTATATTCCTCAACTGTCATAGACCTTTGTTGTAACCTTTGGAGTTTATCCATGAGTTCTCTATTGTAGTAGGAGGGAATGTGTCTCCTCCTAAGGGCAGACTTGAGATCATTCCAATAGTGGATGGGAGGGGCTTGATGTCTAAGCCTCTCTTTGACCAAAGCAGTCCACCAGTACATTGCATACCCTTGAAAACTTAGGGTAGCTAGAGAGACCTTCCTCTCTTCACTCACTTGGTGGCATTCAAATAATTGTTCCACCTTCATCTCCCAATCAAGATAAGCCTCTACATTGTCCTTCCCATGGAAGTGAGGCAACACAACATTGACTTCTTTAGGGGGTGGAGGTGCATGTGAGTTTCTCCTATGTCTTCTAGAAGTAGAAGGCTGATGAGGGTAATAATCACCCAGACTCATAGACAGCCCTCCCTCTTGAGAGTTTTCACTCTGACTTCCCCTAGACTTACTTTTCCTTATCATTCTCAACTCGTCTTGAATAACAGCATTTTGAAGCTCTCTATTGACTTTCTCTTCATTCATTTCTCTTCTTATTTCCTTGAATTCATTAACTAAAGTTTGAAGAGAAAAATGTTCTTTTTCACTATCACTAATCCTAGGAGAATGCCTTCTAGACATTATGATGGACTTAAATGTTATTCTTGAAGTAAAGACTAGAGATTTTCACTTGAAGCAATATTCCAGGTAAGGGAGGTGATTCACTAGGAATGCTTAAGTACCAAGCCTTATCCTTGCCAAATATGCTTCTTGCTACTTACTAGAGTCCTTAGATCAAAATCACTCTTAAATCCACTTAAGTCTTAAAGACAACAAAGAAAACACAAAGCAAAGAAAGAACACAACCTAACTCTAAATTCGGACCCCTAAGAGAGCTTCCTATTTGCACAAGATATATGTTATCTAGTCGAAGATTGGAAAAACCATTAAAGTGAGGTCTCCTAGGTGAGGCTTAGACTTTGGATCTAAGACACACTCACCGTCTACTCAATTTTATGTTGTGAGACTTCTTTGAGTCTAGTTACAAATGAGGGAAGAGCACTTGTGAACTCTAGCACCTCACTTGCTTGGATTTGGAACTTACAACCAAAGAAAACAATGGAAATTACAAAGAAAATTTGGTAACTTGGAAAAGGAAAGTTAGAATAGGCTAAGGAGCAATGTGTGCAGCTTTGGTTACTCTCAAAGAACTTGAATCTACTGGATTCTAAACAATTCTCTCAGCTGCAAAGTGATCACTCAAGAACACAACTCTGCAGCAACAATTCTGCTGGCTGCTGTTTCAGCACTTGCTGCCAGCACATTTTGGAAGTGCAGAATTGTCACTGTTTTTCCATCCCAAGTACCATCTTCTTGTCTTTGCTCCTCTTCATTGAACCTTCTTTGATGCTTCCAATTGTGATACACCTCCTGAGGTATAAACCACCTACCCAACAAGCCAATTAATCACTGAAAATATCACCTCAAGTGCTGTAATTTTTCACAACCAAAAGACAGCAACACCAGGAAATTTTTTCAAACAGTTGGTGTGCAGAATGTAGAAAAATTCGAAAATCAAGCAATGAAAGTGTTTTCAAACACGGTGGCACCTCAAATAGATCCTAAGAAGGGTTCTAGATCAGATTTAAACACAAGAAAAGACTTTAAATCAGAATCACACACGAATTGGTTATGTATTGAAAATTGACAAAACTGTTTGATGAAATGCCTGCATGAGTTGCACCAGATTTCTGCACCAGATTTTAACAGCAACAATACTATACACTTCACTTTCGAAACTAATGATGCAATGGTCCTAAGTGCCTTTTAAATATGTAATATCTCTTTTGAATTGTTATCTTGATATTCTAAATGGACCATGGCTTTTACTGCATCTAAATGTGATGAATCAAGCAAAGTAATACAGTGCAGAAATTGACAAAAAACCAGCAGCAGAGTCAATTTTTCAATGCAGTAAAATATACCAAATGAACAGTACTGCACCTAGTTATTTTCCAATGATTCAAACATGTTTTGATGATGAATTATGACTTGTTGGAACTAATTGGATGCATCAAAACTATATAAAACAGAAAATTACTACTGCAGTACCAAATTTCAGCTAAATTTAACAACTAGCATGGTCAAATTCTGATTCAAAAGTAATTCTGATTTGAAAACAGCAAAGAGGAGTTAGAAATGGTATTTGAAAGTTGCACAAATGCAGAAATTCAGTGTTGAGGATGGTTAGCAATGATCTAATACTAACCACACACAATTAGGCAGAATTCACTCAAGGAAAACACATGCATCTCGGCTAAATGCTTGGACACTCTTGCCATATGACAAACTATTTGGAATCAACTCATTTCATGTTCCAAATGGTTCAGACAATGGATCACTCAACTGCTGTTCAATAGAACAGTAAATGACCATAAGACCAGTGGCAATGCAGCACAAAAGAAAACAGAAACTGAAATGCTGTCAGATTTGAACAACCTGCACAGATTTGAGTTTCAATGGTAGATCTAAACACCTGAGCTCATTTCTGAAGTATTCATAGCTCTTAATTGGTGTAGTCACATTCAAACAACTCATATTTTTGGTAAAACTTGGTTGAAAACCAGATTTGATAACAAAAACAGCAAAGTAACTAACAAGACTTAAGACAAAACCAGAAATGATGTTTAAATAGTAAAATAGACTCAAACAACCAATAACAGCCGAATAAAATGAAGGAACACTCAAGCAAAGACAACTAGTATCCAATGAAAGTAAGAGTAGATCCTAGACACAGCAATGATTGATGAAAACAGTGCAGAATTTTCAGAAAACATCAAGAACAACCAGGAAATTTTTGACAGCAAAGAAATGAAAGAAATCTGGACTTATCTCACGGTTCTAACTTGAACCTAGGCTCTGATACCACTTGATGCATCAAGGAGGATGCATAGGAGCAGATCCGTGAGACTGGAGGAAGCAACCAGCTCTGCTGCAACTGAAGAATCAATGGAACAATCAAGAAAAGCTTGGTGCAGTGCTGGATCAGTTGTAGCCGAGAAGGCTCTCTGTTTTGGCTGGACTGAATGGAATGTATGCAGCGGATTGAAGTGATTATGGTGAGGTGAAATGGAAGTTTGCTTGAGGGAATGGTAGACTATCTCAGGCGGCTTCCACAATGGAAGAAGATAGCAATGGAAAAGCAAGCAAGTAGAGATGACTTTCGGATGAGAGAAAATTGCAAAGTGCAGAATTCATCTTTTATATATTTCCAAAAGTGAAATACATGCTTAGCCCAGGAGATTATATAGCTAGATCTCAAGTCCAGGCCATGCTTATGCATGTGAGGTAAGTAGATCCATAAAATACGGATCAAATGCCACCTCACCCACATGTGCAAAGTGTGATGGATTTCTAGAAGCCATATTATTCACGTGGCTTATTACATAGGCACATAAGGGGAATTAAAATAAGCTAATACTACCCCTTAGGCTACTATGCACACCCCCCCATGTGCCAAAGTCCACTTTTACCCTTCTCCATGTTTTGGCATCTTAAAAGCATCTTCTAGATCTCCAATCTTCCATCCAAAGATAGCAAAAAGGGTTTGGTCTTTGGGAGAGTACTCATCTTGTAGTTTCTTAATCATCCCTCTTGTGATAGGCCCAATGGTGCTAGGCCTTCTTGTATCAAGTGCAAAAGACTTAGTGTGGTCTATTTTGATGAGTCAATATTTTCTTGATTTCACTTAGCTTATTGTGCTAGATTTAATTAGGGAATCGTGCTTAAATGTTCGGTATTTTTCCGGTTTTGCTAATTGTTCTTAAATTGACAAAAAATTCTTATTTTAATTAATTTGAATTATTTGAGCTAATTATTTGCATTATTAATTGTAGGGAAATTGTTGGATAATATTTGGGACATTTGGAGGTGAAAAGAAATGCCACATCAATTATATTTTAAAATAAAATGAAAGAGAGGTGTGAATTTCATTTTTAGAAGTGAATGAAGAAGAGGATGGTTATTGAATGAAGGGAGCCCACGTAAATTTGGTGCGTCCAGCAAAATTGGGGTTGTGTCCAGCAACACTTGGGCTTCATGCGGAGAATGGGAAGCAGCAAGGGTGCACATCCAGCTTTCAAGTGCAGAAACACGCACACATTGTGGTGCATTCAGCAACTTGGAGAGCTTCAAACGTCCAGTGTTGGTCCAGCAAGCAGCAACATCCAAGGAGTCCACCACGCGTCCAAGAAGCAGCAGCACGAGAATGGGAGAAAAGGTGTGTTGTCCAGCACGGCCCACACTTGGAAGCAGCACATCAATGGACTCACGACCTTGGTCCAGCAGCCTCCACGTCCCACATTTGTCTAGCATCCAGGAAGAGATTTGGACATTAGCAGCAGAAGAGGGGTGCACGGTAATTTAATTTTGGCAGCAGCAACACGGCCCACACCTTCTTCCATTCAGCAGCACGCGTCCACGAGAAAAGAAGAGGAATACACGGCCCAGCAGCCACTTCACGGTCCAGCCAGCAACAACACTTGGAAACGCCCAGCAACAGCCACATCCAACAGCAGTGAAGAGGGGTGCACTTGGTCCAACAACAGTGAAGCTACGTCCAGCAATTTGCAGCACACGACCCACATTCGGAGCATCAACACTCATGTTGGTCCAACATCCAGCCTTTACGGAAGCCTTAAAAGCTCCAGCCGCAACCTAGGAGAGAGGGGGGATTAGGATTTTGGCTTAAGTATGTAGCAGATTGAGAGCAAAAATATGGAGGTGTCTCGGCCTGGATCTAAAGAACACGCGGGAGACACACGGCCTGGAACTAGCCGCCACCCTCATTTAGTTTTTTTGGCTGGAACGTTTTTTTTTATAGGTTTAGTCCTTTTCGACATCCCTATTTATGTACGAATGTCTCAGATGGGTCCTCGTTTTCTAAAGTGTATCAAAATGGTCCTTAATTTTCAAAATTGATATCAATTGAGTCCTTTCCGTTAAGTTGGCTGGACGGCGTTAAAAAAATTGATGAGTTGATGCTAAGATGACGAACGAACGCTCGTCCACCAGCGAACGAACGCTCGTCCACCAGCGTCTATTTGTGTTTGCTTTCTTGAGTGCATTGAGTGACATTGATTTACCTTAAACACTTGAGAGAAACACTGATTGTGTGCATCTGTGAGGCTCTGTTGCTTTTGATTCATCTCTTGAACTGATTGACTATTTTCCTTGTTCTGAACTGTTTGGATGATTCTTTGAGTATCTGCTTCCATGGACTCTGTGTGGGATTCTGCCTTTACCTTTTACTGTCCAGATTTTGTGAGAATTGTGCAATTGTGTTCCTGTTTTGGAGTCTTTGGTGTTTGTCTGTCAAGTCTGTGTCACCTCCCTGATGTTTGAGTAGTTCCCTGGTTTTCGTCTTGGTTTTGCCCAAGAGTGCAAAAGACTAAGTGTAGTCTATTTTGATGAGTCATTATTTCTTGAATTATATTTAGTTTATTGCACTTAAATAAACCAGGGAATTGTGTTTAATTGTCTGTTATTTCCCCGTTTTCCGAATTCTGCTTAATTTGGTCGGAAATTCGTAATTGTGCTAATTTGGGTTTTCTGAGCTGATTAAGTGCATTTCTGGTTGCAGGGAAGTTGTGGAAACATCATCTGGAGCATTGGGATATGGGGTGACACACTCAAAGGCTCAACATTTAGTCATTTAGATTCTAATTAAAGTTGTAATTTCGTTTTCTAGAAGCCCTTAATTAGAATTAGGTGTTTTGGACCCTTTTAGGGGAAATTTTGTAAAAAGACCCATTTGTAGGACATGTGCCTTTTTGGTTAGGGTTTTTAATTGATTGTGGACCCCATTTGGAAGAAAACTCTCGGCATTTTAGAGAGCCTTAGCCAACCACACAAAGGAGACTCTTACACACTTCATTTTTTTCATGTTTGGAGCTTTTCTCTCTTAGGGTTGCTTGTATGAACACTCTTATGGAGAGCTTGACTTGGGTGTCTCGTTTTTGGCCATTTCAATGAGCAAGATGCAGATATTCTTCTTCTCTTAATTTACTCTTGGTTGTCTTAGCTTATTGGTGGTGAAAAACTATTCATTTCCACTTCCATTTGCTTGTTCTTGATGCTTGGAGTTTGAGTTTTGGACCTTGTCTTTGCATTTTGATGGTGGATGTTGGGTTTGAGTAACTTTATATTTCGTTTTCCTCTCCCTTTGCTGCTGTTCCTCTTGGTTTTTATCTCATTCTATATGGTTGGATGATAAAAATGAAGTTCTATGTAGTTTTAGGTTGAAGAGAGCTTAAGATGGTGTGTGGGTGTTGTGGGTTTAACTCTTTTCTTGCATTTTTCGGTTTTGATGCTAGAGACTAGGTTGGGATCAGATCTTGGTGATGTTATGGAGGCTGGATAGAACTGGAATTGATGGTCTAAGTATTATTTTCGTTTTTGCAAAGAAACTTGAAGAAATGGTAGTGTTGAAGATGGGTTGATGAGTAGAAGTTTGGGTTTATTGTTCTTGTGTTCATTTGCAACTTTAACTTTGGTTTCTTGAAGTTGTTATCTGTATTGAAGAGTGGAAGAAAGCTTTTGGATGCATAATTCTTGAAGAAAAACTGTTTGGAGTTTGTAGGAGAGAGGAAATTGCTTCATTTAATTTTTACCACTTTTGGACCAACACAAAAGATGCTTGTTTTGACCCAAGGAATATTTCCACTTTGAGATTTGGCCTTTTCTTGTTCCAGTCGTGAATTGAAATGAGACATGGAGGTTTTTGGAGTTTGTTTTCATTTGATTTAGCTTACTTGGAACATTGGTAGGAGCACCCATGGTATCTTCCATTTGCACATTGGTCTTTGAAGCATTCTTTGGCATTTCCACTTAGTGGTTCACGTAAATTGTGTGCTTTGGTGTATAAAATCATTTCTTTGCTGCATGGAAGGAGAGAGGGGACGGTCTTGGAGAGTGTGGAAGGCACATGCTTAATTTCTTGAAAAATAGTGCACATGGGAGAAGAAGTTAACACATTTTGTGGCTTATTTAAGGTGAAATTGAAGTTTGACTTGGGTGCATGGTGACTCACGACCATTTGCTCTTTCTTTGGCCAATTGGACTTTTAAATTCATTTGTTAATTGCCATTATGACAAGTAATTTGCTAGGATTAAATTAGGCTTGTTGGTTTCTTTGGTTTTTAATTAATTTAATTAATAGGTTGAGTTTATGTGTTTGAGTTAGTGTTGCATTTAATTATTTTTAACTGTGTTTGTTAATCAGTTTGTAATAGTGTTTGATGTTTGAATGTTTTCTAAGTCTTTTAATAGTGCTAGTTTAATTACCATGCTAGCTTAAATTAGTTTGTTTGCATCGGTGTCTTTATTGAGTTCTTTAATTTTTGCAAAACCTTTTCAAAACCCCCCCTTTTTTTTGTGTTAGACTCGATTTTTGAACCGCAAAATTGGTCCTTGAGAGACGACCTAGGAGTCAATTCCTTGCTATACTGCATTGCTTATATGCAATCAAATTTATATGTGTCGCGATAGCCCACATCAAATTTTGGCACCGCTGTTGGGGACCAACGGTTCAGTTTTGAGTCTTGTGTCTGTGTTGTGTGATTTGTGTTGTGTTGTGTTTGTGATAGTGTCGTTTTACTATCTTGTGTTGATTTCTGTGGTTTGAATTTTTTTGCGCTATTGTTTCATGATTACAGGGTGTTGTGATTTAGTGCATGACTAGAGGAAATCCTGGATTCATACTACCCTTTGATCCTGAGATTGATAGGACGTTTCATAGGTTAATTAGGCATTCTAGGAATTTGTCTTTGGAGTCTGTTTTTGAGTCTGTTCCATTAGATACTGTGCATCCCACTGCTGAGTACTTTGTACATACTACATCTATTACATTTGTTGCATCTGCACTTGATTCTGATTCTGTTGTTTTTCACACTGAGAACAATATGGCACAACCCCCACCTCGTGAGAGGACCTTCAAGGAGATGGCTGCACCTGATTTCGATATTGAAAGCTTGTGCATCCAATATCCTGATGAGGACGTTCCATTTGTTCTCAAGACTGGACTGATCCATTTGTTGCCCAAGTTTCATGGTCTTGCAGGTGAGAGTCCACATAAGCATTTGAAGGAATTCCACATTGTCTGTTCCACTATGAAATCGCATGATGTTCCTGAAGAGCACATCTTCTTGAAGGCATTCCCTCATTCATTGGAAAGTGTTGCTAAGGATTGGTTGTATGGTTTGGCACCTAGATCTGTCACTAGCTAGGATGATCTGAAGAGGCTGTTCTTGGAGAAATTTTTCCCATCATCCCGGACCACAGCTATCAGAAAAGACATAACTGGGAATAGGCAGCTTGGTGGAGAGAGCTTGTATGAGTATTGGGAGAGATTCAAGACACTTTGTGCTAGCTGTCCCCACCATCAGATACCTGAACAACTCCTTATCCAGTATTTCTATGAGGGTTTGAACAACATGGATCGGGGTATGATTGATGCTGCCAGTGGTGGAGCTCTTGGAGACACCACACCTGCTGAGGCCAGGCAATTGATTGAGAAGATGGCCTCCAACTCTCAGCAGTTTAGCACCAGGAATGATGCCATTGTGGTGAGGGGCGTACATGATGTTGTTTCCCAGTCTTTATCAACTGTTGAAAGCAAGTTGGAAGGCAAGATTTACTCTCTTGCGAAGTTGGTGACATAGTTGACTACCAACCAGAGATCTGCAGCTCCATCTGCATCTATTGCACGACTATGTGCTATTTGTCCTTCTAGTGACCACTATATAGATGCATGTCCTTCTTTGCAACACCCTACTGCCTTTGATGCGCCTCAGGCTTATGCTACGAACATCTACAACAACAGGCAGCCACAACAGCAAAATCATGACTTGTCCAGCAACAAGTACAACCCAGGATGAAGGAATCACCCGAATCTTAGATGGAACAATGCGCCACAGCATCAGCAGCAGGCGCCACCTTTCCAGAATGCTGGAGCACCTAACAGATATGTGCCTCCACCTATGCAACAACACCAGAGGCAACAACAATAGCAACAGCAAGAGGCACCTGCCCAACCAGCTGCCCACCCTTCCACTTCGTTTGAACCTTCATTGGAAGAGTTAGTGAGACAAATGACTATGCAAAACCTGCAGTTTCAAAAAGATAACATGCAATTTTAGCAGGAGACTAGAGCTTCCATACAGAGTCTCACTAACCAGATGGGTCAGATGGCTACTCAGATAAACCAGGTGCAGTCTCAAAATTCTGATAAGTTACCATCCCAGATTGTGCAGAATCCAAGGAATGTGAGTTCCATAACCCTCAGATCAGGGAAGCAGATTGTTGTGCCTTCAGAGCCCGCTTCTACACCTACACCCGTGCCTGCCACTTGTCCTAGAGAGGACGACCATGACGGTCCACGTAGGGCATTTGAGGTGGGTGGATCTTCTTCTCCAACCGGTGGTTCTTCTTCAGGTGGATCTTCTCCCTTTTCCACCACCACCGCTGCCGCACCTTCTCCATTGGTTGACCGACCTATCCCTCTTCCTTTCCCTTCACGGGCACTTCCTAGCAAAAAGATGGAAGAGGTGGATAGGGAAATTCTGGAGACCTTCAAGAAGGTAGAGGTGAACATACCTCTACTCGATGCCATCAAGCAGATACCGAAGTATGCCAAATTCTGGAAGGAGCTGTGCACACACAAGAGGAAGATGAAGGGCAATGAGAAGATTAGCATGGGAAGGAATGTATCTGCGCTTATTGGTAAGTCGGTCCCGCACATTCCTGAAAAGTGCAAGGACCCAGGTATATTTTGCATTCCTTGTGTGATTGGAAACAATAAATTTGAGAATGCCATGCTTGATTTGGGTGCTTCTGTTAATGGCATGCCTTTGTCTATATATGCATCTTTGTCTCTTGGTCCTTTGCAAACCACAGGTGTGGTCATTTAGTTGGCCAATAGGAGTGTTACCCACCCAACAAGTTTCATAGAGGATGTCTTGGTTAGTGTTGGTGAATTGATTTTTCCTGCTGACTTTTATGTTTTGGAAATGGAGGAGGGATTCTCTCATGGATCCGCTCCCATTATCTTAGGCAGGCCATTCATGAAAACTGCCCGAACTAAGACTGATGTGTATGCTGGAACTTTGTCTATGGAATTTGCTGATATTGTTGTTCATTTTAATATCCTTGATGCAATGAAATTTCTAGTTGAGGACCATTCTCTGTTTAGGATCGATGCATTGGATGACATTATTGATGAATTTGTTGTTGACGACTTTCATTCTGTGCATGAGAAGAAGCATTATTTTCTATCTTCTTTGCATTCATGCATTGAATCTGGATTCGAATCAGGATTTGAGAATGATGTTGATAATGTTGTGGATTTTGATAAGGATTGTGATGTCCAGGATATTGATGCTATGCATGATATTGATGATGTTGTTGACATATCTGTGATGGACATTGATTTGGATTGTGATGAGATGAGTGTTCTGCCTTTACCTGTACACTCTTTAGAGTCAGAATGCATTAACCACGTTGCAGAAAGTACACTTGAATCTAACTTGCAGGCACCCACTCTTGAGCTGAAACATCTCCCAAATAACCTCAAGTACGTGTACTTGGAGGATGATGAGAAGAAACCGGTGATCATTTCTACCTTCCTTGATTCTGTTCAAGAGGAGAAGTTGCTTGGTGTGCTGAGGAAGCACAAGAAGGCCATTGGTCTGAGTTTGGCTGACATACCTGGTATTAGCCCAACCACATGCATGCATAGAATTCTTTTGGAAGATGGGGCAAAACCCCGTGATCATGGACGTCATCAAGAAGGAAGTGACCAAGTTTTTGCAAGCTGGGATCATCTACCTTATTTCAGATAGTCAGTGGGTGAGCCCCATCCATGTTGTGCCCAAGAAAATTGGCCTCACTGTGGTGAAGAATGAGAGGGGTGAGCTTATCCCAGCTAGAGTGCAGAACAGCTGGAGAGTCTGCATTGACTATAGGAGGCTCAACCAAGCAACCAGGAAAGATCATTTCCCCCTGCCATTCATTGAACAGATGCTGGAGCGCCTGGCAAGTAAATCTCATTATTGTTTTCTTGATGGTTTTTCTGGTTACTTTCAAATAAATATTGCGCCTGAGGATCAAGAGAAAACCACATTCACCTGCCCCTTTGGCACTTTTGCCTATAGGAGGATGCCCTTTGGTCTATGCAACGCCCCTGGTACCTTCCAACGGTGCATGCTTAACATTTTTAGCAACTTTCTTGAGAGTTACATAGAGGTGTTTATGAATGATTTTACTGGATCCTCTTTTGATGCATGTTTAGACAGTCTGGAAAAAGTTTTGAAAAGATGCATAGAAACAAACCTTGTTCTCAATTTTGAGAAATGTCACTTCATGGTTGAACAAGGTTTGGTTCTAGGGCATATGATTTCTGAAAAGGGAATAGAGGTAGACCCTGCTAAGATATCTGTGATTTCGCAGTTGCCTTACCCCTCTTGCGTGCGAGAGGTGCGATCTTTCCTTGGACATGCAGGTTTCGACAGGCGCTTCATCAAAGATTTCAGCAAGAAGGCGCTCCTATTGTCCAGACTGTTGCAGAAGGATATTGACTTTGCTTTTAATGATAGATGCAAGCAGGCGTTTGATTGCCTGAAGGAAGCTTTGACCACCACCCTTATCATTCAGGCACCAGATTGGACAGCCCCATTTGAGCTCATGTGTGATGCGTCTAATTATGCATTGGGGGCTGTCTTGACACAGAAAATTGACAAGCTGCCGAGAGTGATCTACTATGCTTCACGCACTTTGGATGCTGCCCAAGCAAATTATACCACCATTGAAAAAGAGTTGTTGGCAATTGTTTTTGCCCTTGATAAGTTTAGGTGATATTTGCTTGGATCACCTGTTATTGTGTATACTGACCATTCAGCTCTAAAGTTTCTTTTCAAAAAGGCTGAGTCAAAGCCTAGATTAATCAGGTGGATGCTACTGCTCTAGAAGTTTGACGTGCAGATTAAAGACCGGAGTGGAGCACAAAATTTGGTTGCAGACCACCTCAGCCGGATTGAGAGAGCTGGGAATGAAGTTGATGTGTTGCCCATCCAGGATGACTTTCCTGATGAGAGTTTGTTGATGATTTCTTATTCTCACCCCACTCCTTGATTTGCACACATTGTAAATTATTTGGTTGCTTCTGTTTTTCCTCCCTTAGCATCACGTGCTCAGATTGCTAAAATTAAGAGTGATGCTAAGTATTATGTTTGGGATGACCCATATATGTGGAAGTTGTGTAGTGACCAGGTTACTAGGAGATGCATTCCGGACCATGAGATTGACTCGGTCTTGCAGTTTTGTCATGCCTCCTCACCTGGTGGTCATCTGGGGATACAGAGAACAACTCATAGGGTGCTTGACTATGGTTTCTATTGGCCTTCCATCTTTAAAGATGCGGAGAGGATTTGCAGCACCTGTGAGCCTTGTCAGAGAGCAGGAGGATCAATTTCACAGAGACAAGAGATGCCTCAACAGCCTATGCTGTTCTGTGAGGTGTTTGATGTTTGGGGTATATATTTCATGGGTCCTTTTCCTGTTTCTTTTGGTTTCTCTTATATTCTCCTTGCTGTGGATTATGTTTCAAAAAGGGTGGAAGCTGATGACAAATTTATGAACACCGAAAACGGCGCCATAAACTTGTTTAACAATCGGCAAGAGTGACCGAATCGTATCAAGTAATAAAACTAGGTAAGACCAAGTATCGTTTTCCCAAAGGACTCACAACCTAGTTAGTTATCTGATTTGTTGATTATTTAAGACTTGTGAACGATTGATTGTAGGTTTAAATGCAAAAGACAATAATTAAACATGTATGGATGAATTTGATCAATGGCAAAAAGAGTAAAACAAACACGTAATGAATTATATGGATGAGTATGTTGTTGGGGTTATAAATTTCATCTTGTCCACTCTCATATATTTTAGGAATTCATCAATCTTTTCATCAATGTTAATGCCACTCTCTAAATTACCTTGTCAAGAAGGCCTATCATTAATTACGAGTTCATACAATTCCTAGCATCCCTAATAATTAATTCTGAAGTGCAGGAGCTTAAAGCCAACCCATATGCTATTGGGAGAAATTCCCCGGATCAAGATTTCCTCGTACGTTCCCATATCGACAAAATCAATAATCATAGCAAGGAAGGAGTTAAACAAAGCAAGCATTAAGTAAAGAGGAAAAACCCTAACTAACGATGAAAGAAAGCATGTATCTTAAAGTAAGATGTTAAAACATTAATTCCATATATGAGAGTTTCACAAGACTACATTGATTCCCCAACAACAATACAAGGTTTAGTTCACCATATTCATGGTGAATCTAGATGAACAATAATGAAAGAATGAAAGAGATAGAAAAACCCTAGAAAGAGAAGAGGAGAGCCGTCACCATCTCCCAATCTACCCCTAAGGGGTGAAAAGTGTGTGTTTGCTTCGTCCCAGCCAAAGATACAAACCCTGGGAACACCTAAAGCTTATATATTGTTCGTAATAATACAGAAAATTAGGCCCAAGCCCAAAATAGTGCCGCTCAACGGTAAACTACCGCTCAGCGGTAAGTGCATGAGTTGGTTTCCTCCCCTCAGCGGCCTTTTCACCCCTCAACGGAGCCAATGTGGGTTTCTGAGTGTCGCTCAGCGGTAAACTGCCGCTGAGCGGTGGTTGCGGCTTCTCCTTTTGCACTTTTTGATGTCTTTTCTGATTCCATTTCTATCCTTCTTCACTTCTTTCACCAAATTCACCTTAAAACCTGCATAAAACACTGAAATCAAGCATAAACTTGTCCAGCTCTCTTATTTCCAAAAATATAACCAAAAGCATGATTTCAAGCTAGTTTCTAAGTGTTAAAGGTTGGTTTTAGTATCAAATTTAAGCATGAAAATAACAGTTTTTCAATTGTTATCAGAAGCTAGAGCCACTAGGACTAATGATGCTCTGGTTGTTGTAGATTTTGTTAGATCTCACCTCTTTTGCAGGTTTGAAGGTGCCTAGAGCAATTGTTAGTGATTAGGGAACCCATTTTTGCAATAGATCCATGCAAGCTTTGCTCAAGAAATATGGGGTGACGCATAGAGTTTCTACACCTTACCACCCCCAAACAAATGGGCAGGCTAAGATCTCCAATAGGGAGATTAAGATGATTTTGGAGAAGATTGTCCAGCCCAACAAGAAAGATTGGAGTAATAGGTTGGACGATGCTCTTTGGGCCCACAAGACTGCCTACAAAGCACCCATTGGGATGTCTCCCTATCGGGTTGTCTTTGCAAAGGCATGTCATTTACGAGTTGAGATTGAGCATCGGGCATATTGGGCTGTGAAGACTTGCAACTTCTCCAATAACCAAGCTGGAGAGGAAAGGAAGTTGCAACTGAATGAATTGGATGAGATCCGATTGGAGGCCTATGAGAACTCGAAGTTCTACAAGGAAAGGACCAAGAGGTCCCATGATAGCTCCATTGTTAGAAAGGACTTCGAGGTTGGCCAACAGGTTTTGTTGTATAACTCTAGACTCGGCCTCATGGGTGGTAAGTTGAGATCAAAGTGGACTAGACCTTTTGTTGTGACTTATGTTTATCCTTATGGTGCACTAGAGATCCAAGGTCCACCTGCAGCTAAAAGCTTCAAGGTGAACGGGCATAGACTGAAGTCTTTCCTCAGCAATCCTTCTTTGTTAGATGCAGTGGTGGAGGAGACGTCTTTCGTCCACCCCACCTACCCTCCCATCTGACTCAGGGAGTTTCTTTTCTCCTTCCCTCCTCACTTTTATTGCACTTTGTCGATATCTGATGACTGTTCTGATTGTTTGATCTGCTGATTGTGACATTGTGTCGTTTAAGTGTGGTCTATTAGGGGAGGTTGTTTCTTTGTTCATGTTTCGGTTTTTATGTAGTTTGTTGTGTCTTGTGTACAGTTTTGCATGCTTTTCGTGAATTCTGGATTGTGACTAGGTTGTCAGTTTTCCTTCACTTCATTGATACTCTGATTTGTTGGATTCCTTGCTTTTCTTTGCTTAGAAGATGATCATGATGTTTGAGAGTTGAATTGATGGTGACCATATTACCTGTGTGAGATTTTAGCCATTTGATGATCTTTCTTGTGTGTGAGATGTCTCTTGATTGCTTGCACATATGTCTTGGCTTGACTTTTTTTGATGATTCTTGATTGATACGCATGTTTGAAAGTGATAAAGGCATTTTGTTGTTGAGCCTCTAGAGCCAGATGAGCCTACCCTATTTTGATCCATTGACAACCCTTTTGAGCCTATGCTTTTCCCCATTTCTTTGTTTTGAAGCTCATACACCAGCCCTAAGTGAAAAACCATTATTACCTTAGCCTTAGGGAATTTTGGAGCTTTGGAATTGTTTTGGGAATAAGTGTGGTCTCTTGGGAGTTTCAGAGGAATTGGCTAGTGAGTCCTCTTCTTATCGTGTTTTTGTAAATATGTGGTTTATCTTGTCTCTTGAAATTGTATGCTGAATAGAGTAAAGAAAAGAGACAGGATGGAAAAAAAAAGAAAGCAGAAAAACAGTAAAAAATGAAAAAAAAATTGTGAATAATGGATTCAAGAAGAGGATGAAATTAGAGGTTGTGGGTGTGTTTGAATGTGTTTACACTTGTTCCCCATTGCTCCTCTGTTCCTTATGTTTTGTAGCTTCTTATCCAGATATATCCTCCCTTGTCCTTGGCCCCATTACAACCATGAAAAGACCTTTTGATTTGAACATGCGTATGTGCTTGAGTGTTGATATTAGAGGCTTGCCAAGTCTATTTGTGTTTGCTTTCTTGAGTGCATTGAGTGACATTGATTTACCTTAAACACTTGAGAGAAACACTGATTGTGTGCATCTGTGAGGCTCTGTTGCTTTTGATTCATCTCTTGAATTGATTGACTGTTTTCCTTGTACTGAACTGTTTGGATGATTCTTTGAGTATCTGCTTTCATTGACTTTGTGTGGGATTCTGCCTATACCTTTTACTGTCTAGATTTTGTGAGAATTGTGCAATTTTGTTCCTATTTTGGAGTCTTTGTTGTATGTCTGTCAAGTCTGTGTCACCTCCCTGATGTTTGAGTAGTTCCCTGGTTTTCGTCTTGGTTTTGCCCAAGAGTGCAAAAGACTAAGTGTGGTCTATTTTGATGAGTCGTTATTTCTTGAATTATATTTAGTTTATTGCACTTAAATAAACCAGGGAATTGTGTTTAATTGTCTGTTATTTCCCCCTTTTCCGAATTCTGCTTAATTTGGTCGGATATTCGTAATTGTGCTAATTTGGGTTTTCTGAGCTGATTAAGTGCATTTCTGGTTGCAGGGAAGTTGTGGAAATATCATCTGGAGCATTGGGATATGGGGTGACACACTCAAAGGCTCAACATTTAGTCATTTAGATTCTAATTAAAGTTGTAATTTCGTTTTCTAGAAGCCCTTAATTAGAATTAGGTGTTTTGGACCCTTTTAGGGGAAATTTTGTAAAAAGACCCATTTGTAGGACATGTGCCTTTTTGGTTAGGGTTATTAATTGATTGTGGACCCCATTTGGAAGAAAACTCTCGGCATTTTAGAGAGCCTTAGCCAACCACACAAAGGACTCTCTTAGGGTTTCTTGTATAAACACTCTTATGGAGAGCTTGACTTGGGTGTCTCGTTTTTGGCCATTTCAATGAGCAAGATGCAGATTTTCTTCTTCTCTTAATTTACTCTTGGTTGTCTTAGCAAATTGGTGGTGAAAAACTATTCATTTCCACTTCCATTTGCTTATTCTTGATGCTTGGGGTTTGAGTTTTGGAGCTTGTCTTTGCATTTCGATGGTGGATGTTGGGTTTGCGTAACTTTATATTTCGTTTTCCTCTCCCTTTGCTGTTGTTCCTCTCCGTTTTTATCTCATTCTATATGGTTGGCTGATAAAAATGAAGTTCTATGTAGTTTTAGATTGAAGAGAGCTTACGATGATGTGTGGGTGTTGTGGGTTTAACTCTTTTCTTGCATTTTTCGGTTTTGATGCTTGAGACTAGGTTGGGATCAGATCTTGGTGATGTTATGGAGGCTGGACAGAACTGGAATTGATGGTCTAAGTATTATTTTCGTTTTTGCAAAGAAACTTGAAGAAATGGTAGTGTTGAAGATGGGTTGATGAGTAGAAGTTTGGGTTTATTGTTCTTGTGTTCATTTGCAACTTTAACTTTGGTTTCTTGAAGTTGTTCTCTGTATTGAAGAGCGGAAGAAAGCTTTTGGATGCATAATTCTTGAAGAAAAACCGTTTGGAGTTTGTAGGAGAGAGGAAATTGCTTCATTTAATTTTTACCACTTTTGGACCAACACAAAAGATGCTTGTTTTGACCCAAGGAATGTTTCCACTTTGAGATTTGGCCTTTTCTTGTTCCTGCCGTGAATTGCAATGAGACATGGAGGTTTTTGGAGTTTGTTTTCATTTGATTTAGCTTACTTGGCACATTGGTAGGAGCACCCATGGTATCTTCCATTTGCACATTGGTCTTTGAAGCATTCTTTGGCATTTCCACTTAGTGGTTCACGTAAATTGTGTGCTTTGGTGTATAAAATCATTTCTTTGCTGCATGGAAGGAGAGAGGGGACGGTCTTGGAGAGTGTGGAAGGCACATGCTTAATTTCTTGAAAAATGGTGCACATGGGAGAAGAAGTGATAGACGGGGCCCAAGCCCAATTAGTTTAGTGTAGTATTTCTTTTACTTTTATTAAAACATGTGTAAAAGGTGTTAGGCATGTGTTAGATAGGAGGGACTTTTAGTCCTATATATAGCCATGTCACCACCTCTTGTAAGATACTTTTGAGAATAATGAATTAAACTTTCTGTAGAGAGAACTCCAGAATTTAGTTCCCTTGAAAGTCAAGGCTAGAGAATCCCAAAGGATTTCCTCTAGCCACCTTCCATTCACATCATCCATTCTATCATTTTCCAAATCAGATTTTCATTCCCATCCATCACGCTCGCCCAATCCTTTACTTCTGCGTGGCTTGCGTCATCTGTCACGCTTACATTTCTGCCACGTGAGCCTGTCCCTGGAAGCTCCAACGCTAGCTCATCATTTTTCTCTCTCAATCATTCGAGAGAACAAATCATCATTCTCGCGTTCGTCTTTCTTCCAGCGCTTCTCCTCCAGCAACCGTTTTCCTCACAGATCCACCCTCACAGATCATCACGTAAGTCATCTCCATCGATCCATATCTCAGATTTGCCTTATCCTTGCCTTTTGATACCTTCGCACCGATTGAACCTTTGTTTGGTGCCCTATCATTTCTTCCACCATCGTTCTTCGCTCATTCACCGATTCAAATCATGATTTCTTTCCATTTCATCGATTTAATCGTTGCATACTTCTTCTCCACCGATTAAATCCTTCCTTACCTTCAACCCTAGAGTTTTCTCCGATTAAACCTCAACCTAGGGTTCTTCGTTCTTCTGCTTCTTTCTGCTGCGCATTGATGTCAAGGATGCCTCGAGGAGTCCAAATCTCTCAAGTTTCGTCTTCTCCTCGGAGCGTCATCTATCAAGTGGTATTCAGAGCCTAGGTTAGGCGCGTCCGCTTGAGCTAAGTATCTCGTTTCTCTCTGATCTGAGTTACTCTTCGTTGATTCTCAAATTTTCTGTCTCGATCTGTTCTCTGTTCTTGAGATTCAATCTGTGCGTTTGGTTTTTTTTTTCAAATTTTCCGTGTTGTTGATTGTCATTCGTGCAATGTCTTGAGTTTTTTTTAATTTGTCTTGTTTATTGTTTGGTTTCTGTACATCGATTGTTGATTACAATAGGTTCTGGTTGAGTCAATTTGTGTGTGTCAGCTTTTCTTTGAGTCTTTTCCTCATTTTAATCGGTCCATTTGTTCATTTGAGTCATTTTCATTGATGAATCATATTCTGTCATGTTTACAGTTATGTTTAATTGCTTAAAATGTCATAAATTCTGTGTTGAAAGCTGTATTTGATTTTTTCTGAGATTCTGGATTATATGATCAGTGGCTGTACACCATATGAGCTATGATACAGTCATTCTGAGCTCGGGTGCATGCAAAAGTGACCTTAATCTCAGATTTAATTGTTGTTGATGTGTATTCTAATTTGCGTTTATTGTCATGGCCAATACATATTATTTCAATGGTAAAAGGCTTGAATGAGTTCGTATCAGGTGCACACCACTTAAGCCATGAATTGCTGAAGCAAATAGCTTGGTGGCATCTTGTGAAAACTCCAATAGTATCAAAGTTGCAGTTGACCGATCTGCATTGTCTTGTTTGAGTCTAGTTTTTTTTGTTTTAAAATCTGTTCTAGCATATAGATCTTGCTGGAAATCTTGCATTAACTTCCTCGTGTCGTGTTCAAGCTTCAGATTGCTATTTTAAAGTCATTTTCATCAATAATTTGTCAATTGACTCAATGAAACTTAAAACTGGTGGTGTGGTTGACCTGTTTGACTGCATAATTGGCTATTGCAAGTTCAATTTTCGAATTACTATGTTCTGCATCCAATTTTAATGCAAAACCAGTTTGTTTTGAAGTTTTAAACATGTTGAGATAGTTAATTCGTGTTATATCAGCCTTTGTGCGTTTTTCAACTTTGAAACCACCATTTTAAGTCAATTTTTTTTATGAAGCAAGTATAGTGCAGTACTGAAATTTTGATTTGTGCCTTTATGATTCAGTTGGATTGTAGTAAGAGCTAGGGTCTGTTGAATGAAATCAAAACAGGTGAAAAAGAATATCTATACAAGTTTAAAAAGCATTCAGACCTTGTACAATCCAAATAAGTGAAGCTCCAAAACCAGAAACTGAAAACATTATCACTTATGAACTAATTTTGTTGGGGCATTTTATCAAACGCTTTTATAAAAATTCAGTACTAGAGTCATTTAACTGTTTCTGCCCTAACTTGCTTCTTTTTATTGCTTTCTTAATCCCTTCTAGAGCAATTCTTAGGTTCATTTTTTAGTGCTTTCCTTTTTGATAGCTTTGTTTCTTGCTTGTCTTTGTTGGTTATCTAGTTTTGTCTGCAATGCAGGTGAACTCTATTCTGCCAATCTTTAATTGAAGCTTTTAATTGCTTATTTCATCTGGTCTAGAGTTTCCTTGGTTAGAGTCTGCTCTACTGTTTGAGTGGTTGTCCTGTTTTTCCATCACTTTGCCTTAGCCTAACCATTTTCCTGATTTGAGAAATCTGATTCCATTCTGGTTTTTGGGATTTGAAAGAAGGTAAGTGTGAATGGTAGCATATTAGGTGGTGGTGATCCATAGGATTCTCTGGCTTAGACTGAAAATTTCATTTGAGTGCCTTAAACTGTTTTAAAGAGAACTCTGGGTGCTGTGAGCTTAGAAAAGAAATTGGAGTAATTAGATTGGAGCAGCTGTGATTTGTTGCAACTGCAACTGCAATCAGTGTTGTTTTAATTGATTATTGATTTCTTGAAGATGCTATTTGTGCTTGTGAATCTTTAAACTGTCATTGCATTCATTTTAGTTCCAACATTGCTTGCTGAATTCATTGTTGTAATCACTGTTTTGAAAATGAATTGTTGATTTCATGGTTTAATTGGGCATGTTGAATGTTGATTCTGATTTGATAAGACCTATGGGAACTTGGTAGATGCATAGGATTTGCAAATAATGTGCTGATTGTTTTATGAGCATTTCTGGAAGTGCAACAACACTGTTTTAAAACTGCCAATTTCTGATTTGCCTCACATTACTCTTTGCCCATTTATTTGATTAGCATGGTCCAATTTCTGAATTAGTTAGGACATTGTTCTTGACTAGTTTGGTCCATTGTTGCTGCCTAGTGTAATTCACTGATTTTTCTGAAAAGGCTGTTCTTGTCATAATCAGTTGTTCATCAATTTGTTTTCAATTGCCAATGCATTCTCTAGTTTTAAGAAGTGATGAAAGCACCTAAATTCCAGTTTTAACCTGGTGATTGAATTAAATTAGGTGGTTAGTTCTGCATTGAATTACATCCAATTTGAATTTAATTCACTGTCCATTTGCACTTGCTGGATTCTGTTGCTGGATTTTGTTGAGATTTATGTGTGCAGAGGTGATGTGAATGAATCATTAGTTGAGCAGCATATTACTGAAGAAACAGTAGCAGAAACACCTCAGTGTGGAGTTTGGAACAGGCTAGAAACAACCATTCAAACAGGGAAGTTGTCTAACTTACCCTTTGTTGTGAATTGATATTATGTTTTAGCTTGTAAGTGATGTAAGTGATAATATTGAATGAATATCCTGCTGATTTTGGTTGAAAATTAACTATGCAGAATATTTGGAACCGTTTGAGAGCAAATAGGAATGATATTTGAGAGTTTAGTTTGAGCAGATGTTTATTGAGAAAACAGCAACCTAAGCACTTCCTGTGGAAGTTTTGAACTGAAGGGTTTTCTCTGTGCAATACATAGTACTGGACAGTCAATAGGAACCTTTCTCTGCATCAAGTGTACAAGCCCAAGAAAGGGAATACTCATTTAATTGTAAATTCCCTCTTCCATTATATTTAGTTAGCAGTTCTCTGATCCAGCTTTGTACATTTGTGATTGTAGAGTTGAACCCAAGAGCTAGGAGACCCCAAAGTTACCCAGAAGCAATAAGTCTATGTGCGTATAAAGGCTTTGAAGAAAAACATGCAGCAATGGACTCTTTGGACTAGACCGTGCAGTTGTTTGAATCTTTTGTAGTTATTTTCTTCATTTTTATGTGTAATAGGTTTTTGTGTTAGCTTTCTTTTAATTTCATTGTAAAAGGCTATTCAAAGTCCAAGTGTCTTGGAAGAGTCCTTGGTGCTCTTTCAACTCTTGGCAAAACTTTTCTTGTTTGTGTTTAATTTTTGTATCTTACGTTTAGGGGTGATTTAGGCTAAAAGGGATTAAACTCTAAGCCTTGTCACATTAGAGTCCGAAGAGTCTCGTCTTTTAGTGTTTAATTGTTGTGATTGTTTGTGAGTTGTGTCCTTTGATTTTAAAAGTGATTTTAGTTAAAGGGTAACTAGTAGTAACCTAAGACATTTCTGGCAAGGCAAGACTTGGTACTTAAGCAGTCTTCATGACTCACCTCTCTTACCTGGGACTTGTCTAAGTGTGAATCTTGTATATCTTTTACACTAGAAAAACTTTTAGAAACAAAGATGTCTTGTTATTCATATAGGTCTTCTAGGAATTTTAATTTTGATAAGCAACTTAGTTACAAAGGCATCAAAAGAGAACATGATAAAGCTAGAAGGAAGTCTTGTTCATTTTATGAATTTGATAGGATTGAAGATGATTTGTATAAACAAGCTAGTGAAAGAATTCCATTCTTTGGTGATGATATTGGTGCATTAACATACCTAGCTTGGGAAAAGGAAATTGATGACATGCATTCATTCATGGTGAGCAAAAGTAAATCTGAATCCTTCTATTCTAGAGATAATGAATCTTATATTCTTAGTCTTTACACTTCTAGTTTTAAAAAGCATGCAAGAGAGTGGTGGGATGATAGGCAATATCATGTTAAGATAAATAGAAAATATCCCATTCATGATTGGAATGAATTGAAAGCTTATATGAGAAGAAAGTTTGTGCCTCGAGAAATTGAAAGAAACTTAGAACTTATGAGAGAGCTTATTAGAAAAGGTGAGTCATTCATTCAAAATATAAGTGGGTTCTCTCGTAGGGAAAGTGAGTTTCTAGAAAAACTTAAGAGGCTATGGGAAGAGACAAGCAAATATAGAATTGAGAGATTAAAAAGAGAAAAACAAAAGCAAGAAGTAAAAGAGAAAAGAGAAAAAGAAAGAAGAGAAGAGGAAGAACGAAATAGAAGAGAAGAGGAAGAAAAAGAGAGAAGAGAGAGAAGAGAAGAAGAGAAAAGAAGAGAGCAAGAGAGAAGAGAAGAAGAAGAAAACAAGAGAAGAAAAGAGGAAGAAAGAGAGAGAAGAGACGAGGAAGAAAGAGAAAGAAGAGAAGAAGAGAAAAGAAGAGAGAAAGAGAGAAAAGAAGCACAAAGAAGAGAAAAGGAAGAAGTTGAAAGAATAGAAATGGAAGAAAAGAAAAAGCAACTAAGGGTCACATCTCCTCCTACCCTAGAAGCTAGACTCTTAAGGGGAGGTTTTCTATCCTCTCACTTTTCTCCATTTATATTTGAATTTTCCAAATTTCACTTTTTTTTCAAAGACTTTGCCACTCCATCTTTAAAAATGTTATCACTTTCAACACATGCAAAGTCACAACTTAGGTTATGGTTACCTTTATGGTTACCAATAACTCAAGATACACATAAAATTGCAAATGAAGAAAGGTTTCCTTGTTATATTAACATTAAAAATTTCAAAATTAGGAAACCTTCTTCTACACATAGTCTTTTATATATATTATTGGGTCAAAGAAAACTAATTAGAGATATGTTTGATGTTTATTGCAGATGGATATTTGACCCAGGAGGAACCCTTGTGAAGCCAACAAAAATAAGTCTTCAGAAGCACCATCAGATTTGAGGACAAATCCTTTCCAAGGGGGAGGGGGTGATAGACGGGGCCCAAGCCCAATTAGTTTAGTGTAGTATTTCTTTTACTTTTATTAAAACATGTGTAAAAGGTGTTAGGCATGTGTTAGATAGGAGGGACTTTTAGTCCTATATATAGCCATGTCACCACCTCTTGTAAGATACTTTTGAGAATAATGAATTAAACTTTCTGTAGAGAGAACTCCAGAATTTAGTTCCCTTGAAAGTCAAGGCTAGAGAATCCCAAAGGATTTCCTCTAGCCACCTTCCATTCACATCATCCATTCTATCATTTTCCAAATCAGATTTTCATTCCCGTCCATCACGCTCGCCCAATCCTTTACTTCTGCATGGCTTGCGTCATCCGTCACGCTTACATTTCTGCCACGTGAGCCTATCCCTGGAAGCTCCAATGCTAGCTCATCATTTTTCTCTCTCAATCATTCGAGAGAACAAATCATCATTCTCGCGTTCGTCTTTCTTCCAGCGCTTCTCCTCCAGCAACCGTTTTCCTCACAGATCCACCCTCACAGATCATCACGTAAGTCATCTCCATCGATCCATATCTCAGATTTGCCTTATCCTTGCCTTTTGATACCTTCGCACCGATTGAACCTTTGTTTGGTGCCCTATCATTTCTTCCACCATCGTTCTTCGCTCATTCACCGATTCAAATCATGATTTCTTTCCATTTCATCGATTTAATCGTTGCATACTTCTTCTCCACCGATTAAATCCTTCCTTACCTTCAACCCTAGAGTTTTCTCCGATTAAACCTCAACCTAGGGTTCTTCGTTCTTCTGCTTCTTTCCGCTGCGCATTGATGTCAAGGATGCCTCGAGGAGTCCAAATCTCTCAAGTTTCGTCTTCTCCTCGGAGCGTCATCTATCAAGAAGTCAACACATTTTGTGGCTTATTTAAGGTGAAATTGAAGTTTGACTTGGGTGCATGGTGACTCACGGCCATGTGCTCTTTCTTTGGCCAATTGGACTTTTAAATTCATTTGTTAATTGCCATTATGACAAGTAATTTGCTAGGATTAAATTAGGCTTGTTGGTTTCTTATGTTTTTAATTAATTTAATTAATAGGTTGAGTTTATGTGTTTGAGTTAGTGTTGCATTTAATTATTTTTAACTGTGTTTGTTAATTAGTTTGTAACAGTGTTTGATGTTTGAATGCTTTCTAAGGCTTTTAATAGTGCTAGTTTAATTACCATGCTAGCTTAAATTAGTTTGTTTGCATCTGTGTCTTTATTGAGTTCTTTAATTTTTGCAAAACCTTTTCAAAACCCCCCCTTTCTTGTGTTAGACTAGATTTTCGAACCGCAAAATTGGTCCTTGAGAGACGACCTAGGAGTCAATTCCTAGCTATACTGCATTCCTTATATGCAATCAAATTTGTATGGGTCGCGACAGCCCACATCAAAGACATCCATGGGATTATCACCTTTTCAATTAGTTTATGGAAAAGCATGCCATTTGCCAGTAGAGTTGGAGCATAAAGCTTTGTGGGCTTTAAAATTCTTGAATTTTGATCCTTATGAAACTCAGAGCACATGCAGAAGGCAGATTCTGGAGCTTGAAGAAATGCAGTTACATGCATATGATTCATCCAAGGCTTATAAAGATAAGATTAAGTTTTATCATGACAAGAAGCTGGTGAATAAAGTCTTTAATCCAGGGTAGCAGGTGATATTATTCAACTCAAGATTGAAGCTATTTCCTGGGAAGTTGAAGACAAAATGGTCAGGACCATTCGTAGTAAAAGGAGTGCATCCACATGGAGCAATTGAACTACTTGATCCAGCTGCTGATGATCCACAGAAAAGTTGGGTGGTGAATGGTCAACGTCTCAACCCATATCTAGGAGGAGAAGTGCAACGCTTGTCCACAATGATGCAGTTGGTTGATCCTTGAGATTTTGGGTTAGGCTCGTGACATTAAACAAGCGCTTACTAGGCGGCAACCCAGTGTTCTGAACTTATTTGTTTTTGTTTTTAGAATAAGGTTTGATGTACTCAATGTGAACTTGGTCTTCTATGATGGTTTGCTTATAATTGTTGTTTGATAAGTAATGCTTAATGATGCTTTGATGATGATGATGATGAATGTTAAGATGTGCACATTATATGCTTATACAGGTGGTTCACAAGTTGTGAACAAATGCAAGATGTTGTGATTATGATTATGATGCTAAGCAGGATGTGTACATGTGGATTGTGAATGAGCTTATATGGGAGGTTTTGAGCTCCAGATTTTTGTGATTGAATGTTATTACTTTGAAGGCATGAATGATTTTGCCTAGGTTTTCTATGATTGAATCACTTGCTTTTTTACATCATATGATCAAGGTCATTTGTTGGTAATCCTGTTGTTAGCCAAATGCATGATTTTAGCCCACAAAAGAGAGCACTATGTGTTCTATCATTTGAACCCTTAGCCTTGAACATAATTTGAAAACCATTTGTGAAAAGCTTTACCTTGAGTTAAGTAGAAAATATTTTGTGGTATTGATAAATGTTCAAGTTTGGGGTTGTTGGGAAAGTTATGAAAGGGAAATTGAAAGCATTGAGCTAAGAGCTAAAAAATTTAAGTATGTGAAAAGAAAAAGAAAAAGAGAAAGAAAAGAGAAGAAAAAGCAAAGCTCAATGCAAAGAAAAGTTGGGAATAAGTAAGAATGATTGTGTTTATATGATTCTCTTAACTCAAGGGTTTTGTGATCTAGAAAAACCAATTTTCTTGTTAGCCCAGCCACATTATAAGCCATTGAAAAGTTCTTGTGATGATGCATGCTTGTGAATGTATTTGATTATGGTTAAATGAAAGGAAATATCAATTCTTGTGACATTGTGATAGGAGAGTGAATGAGTGATTACCTCTTATACACTTGTGTGTTTGAGTGAAACACTTTATCTAGTGAGGAAAAATTCCATGAGCACATGAACATCCATGCTTAGTGATTGATCATTCATGAAAAGTAGCATTTGTTGGATATTAGGTGATTGTGTGAACACTAAAGCATGCGCATGTCTTGATTGAATTCTTTGTCATGAGCTTAATTGAGTATTTACTTATCTTGAAAAGAAGGTTTTTGAATGGAGTAAACCATTGTATTGATGTGTAGAAGATTGAGTTACATCTTGTTTGCTTGACGACAAGCAAAGTTCTAAGTTTGGGGTTGTGATAACAGTTGAAAAACTGTTATTTTTATGCTTAGAATTGATACTAAAAGCAACCTTTAACACTTAGAAACTAGCTTGAAATCATGTTTTTGTTCATGTTTTTAGAAATAAGAGAGTTGGACAGGTTTATGCTTGATTTCAGTGTTTTATGCAAGTTTTAAGGTGAATTTGATGAAAAAAGTGAAGAAGGATAGAGATGGAATCAGAAAAGAACTCAAAAAGTGCAAAAGAAGAGAAGCCGTAAGTACCGCTCAGCGCCAGTTTACCGCTGAGCGGCACTCAAGAACACACGTTTTCTTCGCTGAGGGGTTTAAGTGCAGCTGAGGGGAGATTTGACTTTGCGTTGGTACCGCTGAGCGGCAGTTTACCGCTGAGCAGTGGGATTTTGGGCTTAGGCCAACTTTTCTGTAATATTGCGAATAGTATGTAAGCTTTAGGACTTTCTAGCGTTTGTATCTTTGGCTGGAGAAGACGCAAAACACACTTTTCACCCCTTGGGATAGAATTGGAGATGGTGACGACTCTCCTCTTCTCTTTCTAGGGTTTTTCTATCTTTCACTCTTTAATTGTATTTCATCTAGTTTCACCATGAATATGGTGAACTAAACTCTTCTTGTTGTTGGGGAATCAATGTAATCTT